>NW_028301563.1:28557500-28662500 GCF_042242905.1 Orbicella faveolata
GTATGTAGAACTCAGGGGGAAGAAAAAATCGATCAAAATCGATAAACTGACTCTATCCAAATGTGACGGTATCATTTTTATCCACGACCCATGTGAAATCATTCTTGACTTCTTTTTTGTCCCCTAACTGCACTTAAATTTGCTGTTGTATGATCGAAGCATCTTCGGATCTTCTTCGGAAGTCTTCGGCAATCTTCTTACATTTCTGGACAATGTATGGAAACGTTCGTCTGGCTTTCGGACAACTTTTGGAGAATTTTTGGAAATCTTGAGAAAGTGGTCGAAAATCTTCGGAAAATCGCCAAGAACGCCGTTATTTATGTATAATAAAGAGAAAATTAGGTGGTCCTTGGAGATACGAAATTTCTCTTTTCATGTTGGAAAAATATTTCGCGAGTGAGCTCGTGAAGGATAAGTTTACAACACTCGATCGAAGAGAAATTTCGTGTCTCATTGCGGCCATGTACGTAATATCCTCTATATCATAATCAGTATATTCCGTGTTTCCTTTCTTGTTTTCTTTTGTTAGGTAAAAGGCCCACATTATCGTGACAACCCACTCAAACGCTACTTGGACACTGCAAGCCGTCAACAGCAATACGAAGACTAGGGTCAGCGGTTCTCGCCTTTGTTCATCACGCGATGTCATTTATTGAAAACACATGAAAACTCAGTCACACAATTTATAGCACTTGTGAAACTCGAAACTGTAAAGGCTTGAAATGAAGTTACCAAAAATCACATTTAAAAAAAAAAAAATTCTTTGGTAACTTATTATTTTCCAATGAATAGGTTCGATCCTGGTTTTTATCCTTCATGAATCATTTCACAGGGTTTGTACTATGTTAATGCAATGAGACACTGTTTTGAGCTAAACACAGGAAATAAAATAAAACTGTAATGTGCTTGATGTCTAATGATGTTGTTTTCTTTCTGAATTAAAGGAAAAGGAGACTAAAAAGCGTTGGTAAAAAGAATTCAAAGAAATTCATCATGATGATATTCGCTGAAAGTCATCACGGTGATTTGAAATGCCTAACGTGCGAGTGTTACGATGTACATTGCATTAATATTGCAAAAACCATATAGTTATGGCCCGCCTCCCCCCCCCTCTCGGGGGCAAAGTTTGCTTTCGTTCCAGTCCGGCCACCTTAACATAAACAACCATTTCAGCGGGTGCTGGTTTTTGATGAAACTCTCGGGCAGGGAATTTCAAAGATGTTTCATTAGTTAAAGGCCTGTCCAAACGGTAAATGTTTGGCGAACAAACATCATCAAACATTGTTCGGTGACCAAACATGCTGATGTTGAAGTGAGTGGCCAAACAGTTTTAAAAAACATGGTTGATCAAACACAGATCAAACTATGGATACAAGCCGCTGAGCGAGAGTGTGACGCATGCGCGCGCCAAACATGTTTGATACGGCTGTCCAAACGAACGAAACATCTCCCATCAAACACTAGAACAAAAGAAATGTTTTAAGTTGTTTGATCGAGCGTTTGATGGCCTTCAAATTTTTTCAAACACGACCAAACACGATCAAACACGATCAAAGAACACCAGACAAGGTGGCCAAACGGTAAAATGTTTGGTCACCAAGCAATGTTTGATGCATAGCTAGCACTCGTAAAAGATAACATGTGGCCCCAGAACGCTGCGTGTTTGGAACATTTGTATAATGAAACGTACATCAACTTGCTCCTTAACATTGATGCAATACATCCATTGTTGTCTTTCTCGCTTAACTTTCTCCCCTCGCTATTTTTCTGTTCTCCCAAAGCGTCTGGTGAATGGTTCAAATATGAACGTTTCTGAAAGCAGATAATTTCAGGAATTATGGGGTTTATTGAAGGTCCTCCTGCACCTAAACGAATACGGTGACCCCCCTGTTTTTTGTTTCAAATTTTAAGTTCTCTTGATATAAGCAGCCAACAGGTAAAGTTTGAAAGCAAATCTATTGTGAGTTCTATTTCGATGGAATTACCTTAAAGTCTGACTTTCCTTGCATTGCGCATCCCTACTGCGCACGATCTTCGCGTCATTTGCGTGCGCAAACGAGCGCGTGTACATACACAACATTCAAGCTAAGCTCGACAGCGAAGTAAATGCTCGTTTTCTCTTAGACGAGCGTGGTGACCTATATTTTTTGTTCTATAATTTTGGAGTACAAATTATTACCTTTAAGTTAACTTTTTCAAATAAAATTGAATAGACATGTACTACGAATGCTGCGGCGATCAGTTCCAGATAGAAACATGAAAAATTAGCCCTCGGTAGTGGATCATGTTCCCCCAAAAAATTAGAAGTTGTTCATTACTCGTTGTTGATTTGGAAAGGACGGCTACGAAATGTACAAAGGTGCACAATGCACGTGAGAATCCATTGTTCTCCTCATTAAACCTTTTGTTTGGCGAAGTTCTCGTCGTCGTTACCGTCGTGCTTTGCGTAAGGTCTCTGTTTACCTTAAGGAAACGAAAACTTAAATTAAAGTTTACTCGGGCAAAATATAAAAAAAAAACTATAAAGATTGAGTGGATGTGACCTGTTTTGCACAGCAACCTCGAACAGACGTCACGCACGCTACCCGTCCGATCATCCGCCAGTTTTAGGAAGTCCTGGGGACGAAATTGGTAAAACAATTCCAACCCAGTCTTCTCAACGCAAAGAATATACCCCGTTGCACGTGCACTAGAATTACCCACTTGCCCGTCATTGCCTTTACATGCCATTATGTCTACGCAAGAAGTCCGGGAAGAGGCCTTAGTGAATATAAGGTGCATCGTCAAAGGCTATCATCTTTGCGGTTTTGAGGTGAACGTCGGTGAAGTGTTTACTGCTAACAAGGAAAGGAGAGAACGCGGAAATGCGCTTCATGTTGATTGAAGTCCTAATGAAGTCCTCTGCCAGTCCTCTGTCAAAGCTCACCGGATGTTCCTAATTTACTTTATGCAACCGGAAATTTAACAAACGGAGCATCATGTGACGGTATGAGTTGCTAAAAACACCCTCAAATGAAGAAAACGAGTACTCACCGGGTCGGAAATTCACGCTGAACCGAGGGTTCAGGGCAATCATGAGTCAGCGAGTGGTTCGTCATTCTGGGCATTTACTAACAGCAGCTTTTGTCATTAATCGTATCTATAACAAAATTCTCGATCATGATTGGTTCCCCGCACGCCCATTTGTTACGTAATCGGTGCGCGATCATGTGGATGTCCAATTAAAGGTATCCAATTACAATTATTTTGTAATTGGTTACCTGAAATTGGATACTACGCCATTCATTACGTCAATTACGCGCCCTTTAATAGCTTTCTTCATGGTGTTTCCTACAGTTTTTAATTAAAACTTTTGGAAAGCGCTACTGACTTTTTCGCTCAAAAGAGGTTCTTTAGACACGATTATTTGGTAATTGGACCATCGGCCTCAAGCTTCGCGCTCGTCCGATTTTGATATTACTTATGCGATTACTTCCTGAATGGTACTTCACTCGGTCCAATTACCATTATAGTTGTGACCCAAACAATATGTTTTCATTTTAGTGCGATCTGTGAGACATATTACAATTACACTCCTTTTTCGTATAACCTTTCACTCGTGTCAGCCCCTAAGGCGCTAACTGTTAATACCTATTTTCCATCTTTTGGGATCGGAATCTTTCCATTTATAGCATAAATCGACCCAAAACACCGGCCCATGATGTCGAAGGTTTTGATAACGAATGTTCCCCCCATGATCGGGGAAATGACTGAGAATTCTTGTGTGTCGCAAGTCACTCGCTTAGTTGCTGCTGCTGATGTTTATTTTATTTTTATTTTTATTTTTTGATTTGCCACACAAACAAAAATTATAGAATTACAGTACAATGATTAGCCTTGTCTTATTATTAGTCACGGAAAGGAGAAAAATTGCAAGCCAGAAAATTAGTAAAATTGCTGCTAGTCGAATTTTAACCTCGTTCCAAGGGGCTGTCTTCTTTCCGCCCTGGAGCGGGAGAGAGCGGAGCGGCTCCAAGGGGCGGAAAAAAGAGAGACCCTGGGAACTAGGTTGGTGGGGTTACTGCAAGCGTGTCCTCGCCCCCTACCCTCCCCACCCCTCGTTCACCTCTCAACACATGGATAACAATATTACGGCCACAAAAGACACTTCTTACACTTTTCATGTAGGAAAACTTTAGATCAATGAATAATTACACCGGAAAACAGCCATTAAGGAGTTAAAGTATATTTTATCAACGTCAACGCCCTAAATAGCCAATTTTTTATTGAATTTCCCACAAAGTTCTACTGCTCACCTAATTCTCATTGAATTGAATCCCGCACCAAAAGAAAACTCTCAGCTCTCCGTTTTATGCTTCACATAATTACAAAACATATTCAAAAATTATAAAAGCAAAATATCTCTAAGATCAAAGAATGACAGCAGGAGAAAATACCTTGAAGTCCAAGTTTGGCGACTTGTCACAATATGGCGGGCTGTCGAACTGTCAAACTGCAAAGCAAGCTGGGAAGTCGTATGAAGCTTGCGAGTTACCCATGTGAGTTCGTGACAGATATAATATAGAGACCAAACCTTCAGGTGAAATTTACTGTCTCGAGAATGATAGAATTCAGAAACATAATCCTGTGGGTGGGTCAAGCATCAAACGACATTTTTTCAGAGAAGATGCAGAAAAACGGAGATAATAGGGAGTTTAAGTAACCACGATGGCCACGTCGAGGACAAAGTCGATTTAAAAGTGATTTTATATTTTACCTCCAAATCTCGCAATACTCTTAAGTCATTTACTTTGTTTATTACTGTTAAAACTATCATGAAACAGAATCTGGCACCCAGTGATAAATTTGAAATACAAATTAAAAAAAGTCAGCGTTGTGGTTCACGTTCTCCAGACAACGCAGAATTTGGTCATTTCACGTTTTTGTTTTGCAGAGGACGGCAAAAAAATCTACCACGATTGACAAAGCACGTGCACAGCCATTATTCTGCTCATTAAACCTTTTGTTTAGCGACGCTCCCGTCGCCGTTCCCGTCGGTGTTAAACTCCCTAATAAGCCGTCCCCGGAAAAAACCCTCCCCGCCCCAACCAAATCTGTCTTGTCCGACCCTGCCTCCCCTCCCGTCCTACGCCGACCACAGTCAATCAGCCCCCAAACCACCTTGAGCTCTCATGAACGAAATGACTCAGGAATTCTTGTAATTGTTGGTTTACATTAAAAAAAAAAAAAAAACAGTCGTAACCGTTAAAAAAATTAAGTAAAAAATCTAGGATATGACAGATGATTGATACATAGATTTAGTTCTGTGTGGTTTTTCGCGCGTTATTCAGAGAAGTGTTTCACACAAATGTACACACCTTTGCTTGGAGAAGCCATGTTTTTGACCGAGTGGCACCAACAACAGAAGCATCTGCCATCGAGTTTTGCCACTAAAACGACGTTATTTCTCTAGAGCTCTCACAGGTTGTTTCAGTAAGCTCTGGAACCTTCTGCAATATGCTTGACCCCCTTCCTTCCCCCCACCTTTTCTACCCCTATTTCTTTGCCTGCCTATGGGACCCTAGTCCCTCGACCCCATATAACGTGGCAAGCACGTCATATATCAAAATTACCGCATGGGAAGAGTGAAAACCAGCTAAAACTTTGAGCATGAGAGTTAAATATATTTCAAATATTGCAGAACGAAAACCTTGAGGGTAGAGTGGGGTGGGGGCGCTACCGCTTGCAACCTAATCTCTAACAAAAGTCATACAAAATGATTAGACGTTATTATAAATTCATGCGCAGGTCCATTCTGCATTGCGAGTGTCACTGTCGTCATTACAATAGAAAAAACTAGAAGACAAATGAATGGGATACATGTTATTATCCAATATTTTATTTACAGTATCTATTATTTTATTTTTGTACAATTTAGCCATCTTCGATGGGGCATCATAACAGTTTTTTCTAACTATTGTTACAAATATTGGAGGTCCAAAGAGGCTGTATTATTTTAAAACAATTACCACACTTATACTGCAGGTCTCAATTTGAGACACGCTTTAGAGTGAAACAAGTTACCTTCATGAGTTTGTGCATATCTTTAAGACTAGAGTAAGATTAAGGCGTAGAAAATACATTGAATTCCACATTAATATGCAAGTTTTACAACTCTACGTAAATTATACTTACATTTGCATCACATTGCACCAAATGTGGCTTTCAAAAACCAACTTACGTTGAGAAAACTACAAGTAGCAAAGTAGCAATTGGCCGGTCAATAGTTTAAGATATTGCTAGGCTCTTGTTTAGATTAATGGTTTAGAAGGGGGTTACAGAGTCTAGAGTGGAAGGTGAAAATTTCCACTATTTCTCAGCTATCAATTAAAATCTCAGCCATTTCTAAGCAATTCGTAAATTTGGCAGATCTCAGATCTGTTACCAGTTAAAATGCTTGTCATTTTTCAACCAACAGTTAACGTTTTGTCCTATTCAACCCATTCAAACTCTGTAGATTGCTGCGCATGCGCCATTGTTTGCGCAGGCGTCATTGTTTGCGCATGCGCCATATGGTGCCAGGCAAAAAAGGTGACTCGATAAAACGACCATAACGTACATTAGTGGAACATTATGCAAAATGGAAGAAACCGTAGCCATTCGCAATAAAGGGCAAATTAGAACTACCAATAGAGTCATTTCGTATGAATTTTCTCATTACTGCCTTAATTAAGACACGTGCTCACATAATCTAATAAGGAGTTTTTTTTGTTAACTCTGATAATTTATATTTTAAAAATTAAAAACTATATAAAAGAACCGTATTTTCCTGTCTTAAAATTTCTTAAAAAACTTTTAAAGGGTGCTGACGGCAAGTTGTAGTAATTGCCATTTAAATACTGGTGACTATAAATTTTGGTGAATAGTATTTTCTGTCTGTCATTGGCGAGGATTCATAAGCTTCAGGAGATGGGGGTGATGTAGAACTTTTTCTGCTTCCAGAAAAACTTGCTCCCATTTTATCGTCCTCATCCCGGCCATCTGTTGAAGATTCCTGCAACAGAGCGATTTCACATGAGTTCACGACGACTATGATGGAATGCATGTTGGTGTTGCCAGGAGTGAAATTTCTCTCTTTTGGAAAATAAGATCTTGAGCGCATTCCATTCAACCTAAAATTCTGGAATATGGGTCAAATGGTTCAAATATTCACTTGAAAAGTATCTGGAAAGGCCTAAAATTGTAAAATTTCCGAAATGCGACCATTGAACAGAAAGTTCTGGAAATTAAAGGGTGAAAATCAAATGGGACGTACAGAAAATTTCGGTAAGAAAATTGCAAAAATTTGGATATAGCTAGCTCGCGAGGTTGTCTTCTTCTCCGGCAATTCTTGAAAATAGCGTTCCATTCGCCACTTGAAATTTCCGGAAATGCAAATTGGAAGTTTTGGTCCATTGAAAAGCGCCTTTGTTTTAAATGTAAAATTTCCTTTCGTACGGAACACCAATATGCCCACTGCAAAAAAGTTCCGTTATGATACATAAAATACGGAGAGACTTTCTAGTTGAAAATTTATCAAGCTCCACTGAAGGATGAGATCACTGAACATAGGGTCAAATATTCCAATAAATAAGATTCCGTATGCTTTACTCTGCTCGATTGTTTCATTGACATTATTTAAGAGTAAAATTGCCTAGTGTAACTCTTCGTTATAGTCGATTGTAAATATGGGGGCCAACTAGAAAACCGAATGGTTTACTTGACGCCCGTATTCTAACTTTAATATTTACCAACCGAAAAGATATACTGTAAACATAAAAAGCTGTAATTTTATCTGTAAATGTAAATTGTGAGGAAAAGAAAGAATGTGATGTGATGTTATGTTATGTTATGTTATGTTATGTTATGTTAGACTATGTTAAAAAATGAGTTGAAATGCGTAAGCTAGTTTAGTTATATAAGCTCATTGCCATGCGCAACAAACATGTAGACAAATCTCAGCGCAAAGAATGTAGATGCAAAGATAAAGTGAAACAAGAGAGGAACAAGAGAGAAACAAGATAACGAAAACAGTTAAAGAGGAAACTTTGGAAAAGATGTTAATAGAATAAGGGGCTGTTTCACGTAACCAATTAAGATCAAAATGCGATGATGATTAAATCAGAAGGTGAAACACAATTGGAGATTGTTCACGTTTTGGGAAAAGGGAGTTTTCATTTTTTATGTTTATAACTTCTATGTGTAGCCCTATGAACAGACTTCTCTGGACTCACAAACACACGTGAAAGAAACGTTTGGTATGAAAACTAAAATTTTCCTCAATTCTAATGTAGAATGTAAGAAAAACGCGTAGAGATTTTTCTTGATACCTACTCGCGCGTGTAAAATCACAGCTGAGCAACAACCAATCACAGACCTCTATAGTGCTAGGTCAGTACAAAAGAATTTTTCGTTCTCTCCTAAGGGGATGGAATTCAGCATTGGCACAAGAAATGTCTGGTCCTTTTATTTTTTGGGGGGGGGGGAAGGGGGAGGGGAAAGGCTTTTTCGGGGGGGGCTTTTGGGGGGAGCTTTTTTGGTTCCTTTGTTTAGATCTTGTCACAGCCCTTGTAAGAAGAAGATAGCAAGAAAGTAGTTAAGAGTCGTACCAGCAGCAGAATGAACTGGTCGTGGAGCTGTGGTGCGCATGTCATACCTGTGCCTCATACAGTTCTTCTTTACCACCCTCGGCTATGTGGAAAGTACCTCCATAGAAGGGCGAGGGCTCGCTGTAAAGGGAAGCGAAAGGAGCTGTTAAAAATCCATAAATCGTTCAGAATAGTCTTTCTTAGACTGACATCAAGCTAGCTATAAGTAACAAATTAAATTAACTTGCTTGATTATTCAGTGTAGCTAGCTTATTATCCCCTGATGCTGTGGAGCGCCAAGCAAACGATTTCAAATTCAGTTTCCTCCACATTCGTTTCTTCTTGTAGGAACACTATGTGTATTAGGATGTTATTAGTCGATCTCTACAGAGAAGCATTACGGAATTCAATTTTTTTTCTACGCTATGTACCTAACATAGACTTAATAAAATGAAGTCGTTTCATCTTCCTCGAGGTTTGACTAGGTGAGTCACACGTATGCATAGCATTTTTGTATAATCCATGAGCTGTATTATAAAGTTCCAGGCCAAAAGCGCTTTGCCACCATTCGTTTAAGTTTATTTCATATCACAAAGGGAATTAGTTATACTGCACGTACTATGCATCTTCGTCATCAGTTCTCAGGCCCCAGTTGTGGTACGGGTCAACCCACACTGGATTTGATCTGGAATGAAACGATATATTTACCTGGTAGTAAGTCACAAGAACGTGCCGATATCCAGCTTATTCAAAACTAACGCCTCAGTTGTCATTTAGAATATGATGTTTGATGTAATAACTCCTGAAACGACACGGGCTTTGAAAACACCTTAAGGAATGGCGAGAACGCGAAATGAACTGCCAAGTCAAGTTTTAGAAAGCAACTATCAAAATTGACAGAGCACAGTGATTGGGAAGTTTTTAATAGGTAATTTTACAGTTGCGTATTTAATTACCTGGCCATGAATGCAAGCGAGGCTAGAGGTGACCTTGCTTTGATACAGACCTCTCTGCTTCTCTCATTTAAATTCCAACCGTTAGCATAAGAACAACTTGATTCACACAACAAAAGCAGTAAGGTCTATCAAAACAAGGTCACCTCCAGCCTCGTTGCCATTCAAAGGCCAGTTCGCTAAGCAGATAACTATAAAATGGTCTCTTATGTCTCGGACCTCGTTCGAGCATGCCTTACGTGGTTCGTTTGTATTACACGAGATCAACTGCCCTCACTTCAAGTCAAAAAGGTTGGTCGCCATTGCATCAAAAGACGGTGTGTTTGAATTGATTGAAATCATCTCGCAAGCGTCCTTCGAAAAAATACATACCCTTCACTGATGTGCATGTTGGTTGTTGGAAGCGATGTTACTGTTCCATTGTTGACTGAACGAGAACCTGTCGAGTGAGGGAAATGCAGTTAAAAGTTTGCCAAAAAAGTAGGAGTTTTAGATGGTCGAAGGCTTTCAAATTTAAAATTCTTTCAAAAATGGGAGCGAAAACTCTATCGTTCGCTGAATTAATTAACTAGAAGCCCTTTCACAAGTCGCGTTATCTTCTCAGTTACGCACCAACCTGTTGAACCAAGCGGCTGTAAAAAAGACTTAATTTATACTAAATTATTGGTAATATTGGAAAAAGTCCCAGGAAACTATCAAACAGATTGAATCTATTTGAGGCGTCAGTCCGCACACAGTATTTCCACTGACAGCCAAGGACTGAACCCTTACCATGTTACCTACAGTATCGAAACGAACGAAAACGGAACACGCCTGCGAACCGGACAACGAACGAACGAACAAACATACGGACAAACGAACAACAACAACAACAACAAGAAGAAAAAACTGATTTACGAACAGACTAGCAATCCATAATTTCTTGCTCACCTCCGTAACTAGCTGCAGTTGCGGCTCGCAGTTTTCTTTTTTGCCTTAATAAAAATAAAAGGAACAAAGAAAAATTAATGTGTAGCTGAGGTAATTGAAATTCGTTTCAATTAAAGGGCTGAACTGCATATTCCATTAAGAAAAAAAAATTGAACTACTTTTATAATTAGCTCCTCAATGTTAGAAAAAAACTGTAATATTTACGTCTATTCTCATTCATTTCTGGACTGAGTTCAATCAAGGTTAAGTCAAATTACATTCCTCATGTGAGCGTTTTCAAGAAATTTGGAGGTTAGAGAAGGTTACCGCGCAGTGATAAGTCAAAAACAAAGAAAGGCTTTTTTGATTTCATACGTACAGTAAATTACATGTGGTGTGTTTTGCTTCCAATTCGTCAATTCTAAGATTTGAAATTTGGAGAAAATTATCGAAGTTATAGGTCTTAACTGAACCCGCTAGAAATTACACACATTTTTAGGGTAAAAGCGATTATTTTGAGGAAAATAGGAAACTATTGATGAATGTATAGAACAAACATTTTTACATTCAAGCGTCGATTATTCCCTATGAAAAAAATACCCCATTCATGATAAATCAGTTTGAATTCTGAACGTATAATTATTTTGATTGCGCACTGAAATCTGATTCTAAATGTTGGAAGGGTAACAAGCTCATTGAACTACTGAGCTGGACTGATGTATGTACTAAGAACAGAGTAAAAAATTATTGACTTCTCCTATGTAATGATCTCTTTGTCAACAACAACAACAACAGAGTTAAATAATATACCGTATGCTATTGTAATATCTTTAACAAAACTTTTAAAATAGCAAGCTATCAATAGACCTTTCCCGCATTCCACTTCAGTGCGTTCGAACAATAGCTCCAGAGCGAGGTTGGGGTGGACAGTTTCATACATTTGCTGTATTTTTGCTCAATTTGACCTCGACTCGGCGCCACTGTTTGTTGGAATGCGGGAAAGGTCTATGAACGAATGTTTAAATATTTTATATTCAAGTGTTTTTTACTAACTATCAAAAACTAGTTCAGCTTGTCTTTTTTTTTCAAATGAAAGCTCTGATTGCCTAATGGAATCTGATTCCAAACAAATGGAGAAGTAAAAATAATCAATGTTCCACTCGATATTAATAAAGGGTCAGGATGTCGGGTCTCCTATGTAATAATCTCTTTGCGAAGATTTATTCATACGAAAATACAATAGCATTTTAATTGTCGCTGAGAATCCCCAACACTGAGGGTTAGTTATAAATACTTTTATGCTACTGTCTCTAATAGACCTCATGGCATCGATACCGAATTAGAAATCAATCAAAATGTAACAATACACCAGGCACCTCTTCCTCAGTTGGCAAACCACACAGCAGAAGATCAAGATGATTAAGAATAAGAGAATGCCCAAGCCGATAACTACAGCCCACACAATAGGGAATTCGTCATCTGTCTTGGGATCGACTTGAGCCTAACAAAATAAAATGTTCATCTTGAGTTTAACAAAAAACATCAGTAAGTCTAAATGATTGTAATAAGGCTACAAGTTCAACGATTGGTGAAGGATCTTTCCTCGGAAACAAGCATAAATAGACCTCAAAGGCCATTACCTGGCATAAAATTACTTCATATTAAACATACGTCTTATTTCTTCTATTTGTAATGAGCGTTCTTAGGTACATACAGCGTAAACAGCTTGTAATAACAGGAAAAAAACAAACAAACAACAGCTCAAAAATTTGTAACATTTTTGAATTGTATAAGTGAAATAATAAACATAACACACCTTCACTTCTTCGATTTCCCACTGCTGGAAAAATTTGAGGTGCTTGTCATAGTTGTTGTCAATTTTGCTAAAGGAAATTGAAAAGAAACAAATAAGTTATTTTGCCTGTGATACATAGCTTGCTGTTTGAAAATGAACTAAGGAAGGTTATCTTATAAATGAGTATATATGTACTTACTCTATGACAATATCTTTATCGACGACTTTATTAGTTTTGGGATCAACAGCATGAAACAGTACCGCTGTCCTTTAATGGCAAAAAAATAGAAAGACAAGAAATCAATCAATCAATCAATCTATCAGTCAATCAATCAATCAATCAATCAATCAGTTAGTAGGTCGGTCGGTCGGTCAGTCACTCAATCAATCGACAAAATTACCTGTCATAATCATATTTTCCATCTTCATCTTTGTAGTAATTTATGTCATCAATATTTATGATATAACCAGTGATATTCTCCAGTATTCTACAAGAAAACAAAACAAAAACTTTTAACATTATAAAGTTTTACTGTGGAAACAACTAAGCTACTGTAAATAGCATTTTTCTTAGAAATGTTTTATTTAATCAGGGACATACAAAAAAATACAGCCAATAAAGTTGTTATAAAGGTGCTCAGTCACCATTTAAACAGACCAAATCGTCGACTTACAAACAGATTCCACGTTGCGTAGCATCTGGTCAGTACTGTATCACAGATAATGTCAGAATATGGTTAGATAAAAAAAAAGTGGCACACGAGCCATCAGGTGAGTGTGTCACTGATGTTCTTACCACATTTTGACGTATTTTGTGATCTATTACTGAACAGACGCACAGCAACATGGAATCTACATGTCAGTTTTATACAATAATATTAAGAGGCCAAAAAATGCAAATGACGTCATATATACGTCTGTCCTCCAATAGATCATAAGATGGAACCAATCGAAATGCGAGAATGATTTCACTTATTTGCTTATTATATAAAAAACGTGTGAGATTGACGGTGTCTGCACTGTGTATGAAAATAGAAAAAGATAGAGTTGACACTCATATACCGTTTTAGTTCTTCTTGATTTTCCCGAACATATTCCGGAGATCTTCCTGAAATGATAACGGCTCGCTGAATATCTGTGAGCACGTAAATCTGCAAGACAAATGTACAATGAAGGGAAACCTTAAGTAACCAAAACTAGACTATTGCAGGTACTTTAAACGAGCTACGTCACGGCTTGCACATCTTGATAAGTTAAGCCTAAATATTTCAAGTTCCTCGTTTGCAATCCGTGTTCATCTTCTCCATCCTTAACCGTCCTTGTTCCTTTATGATTTATTATGGTCTCTTTGGTGGTTTTCTATTTTAGTGAACTACCATCGTTAGGTTTCCTTCAATTTAAAGGTAATTTTATGAGAGGCCAAAATAACTCAAAATGTCGTTACTGAGCTCTTTCAGTAAAATATTATATGAATATCATAAAGACCTACCTTGACTTCCGCAGTGTCGTTAAAGTAAGGTTCTTCTCCAAAATTGTCCTTCGCAATAACGTTGATGACAAACTCCTCCCCAAACTTGCCGGCGTAAGAAGATTTTGCTTGAATCCAGCCAGTCTCACGATCAATACTGAACTCGTCGCTATCTTTAGTTTGCATGAGCTCGTATGAAATACGGCTATTATTACCCGCATCAGAATCTTTAGCCTAAAGAATGTATAATAATTCAAAATAATAAATAGATAAATGAATATTAATGAGTAAAGAACTATGTAACAAAGGAGATGATATATCAAATAAAACCCAGCTTATATCAGGCGTCTTATCTTCAAAGTCAAACCTCAGAGACTCCACATAATTAATTTTAACTAAATTTGCTATCATATAAAGTTGCAGTTTATTCAATGCAGACATGTTTAATAATGCTTTTGTGACACTTACGAACACTTGAATTATGTTGCTTCCATGCTTTGCGTCTTCGGAGACTCCTAAGGCGCAAGAAAGGATAAGTGAGAGAGGCCGGAAGCGAGAAACTATAAGAATTACGTAAAAGCTCTTTTTCCACTTCGTAAAAAAACTCTCACGGTATTTTTCCTCTTTACAAACTTTTTTCCATAAACAAACAATTATCATACCACAAATTTTAACCAGAGTTTGAAGATTATCAGAGCTGTCTCACTCAGCTGTGTTTTTGATCAAAATGTACCGCTTTAACAAAGCTGGACGTCCCAATGGTGCAAGATTTTATTATTATATTATTATTTTTTTTTGTCAGGGAAGGGAGGTATTTGAGGTAAAAACGAAAATTCAAACTAAGGTTTGCAAAAATCTTCAAGGCAAATTAAGCAGTAAATAAAAAGAATAAGTTACCTCCAGTATATAGCTTCTTAGTGAAAAGGGGACCATTGTCGTTTTCATCTGCAATATTTACAATCACTAACTGCACCCCGAGATCCTCTGTAAATTGAAACATTTTATGTGGTGTGAATTCGAAGAAAGACGAATCTAAAAATCTCAGAAGTTTAATAATTTATTGAGATATTACAAGGTAACTGATCGAAAATGAAGATGAAGAGTTACTGCATTCGTGTTAATCCGAAACGCAGATGAGTGTTTTCATATTAAAGGAGCTCAGTCAAGGTGTTTGAGTTATTTTGGCCACATACAAAGTTCCCTTTAAATTGAAGGAAACCTGAAAATAATAGTTTGCAAAGATAGAAAAACACCAAAGAGATAATAATAAACCATAAAGGAACAAGGATGGTTAAGGATGGAGAAGATTAACACGGATTACGAACGACAAACTTGAAAACACCGTGACGTAGCTCCTTTATTAAAGACAGAGGAGTTTCAGCTTTGTAAACATTTCGTCAGTACTTGTTCTTTAGAAGAGAGATTAAACACAATATAACGTCTCGAGACTGATTACATATATTGCTTCACGTAATACACCTGGCTATCTAATCAATGCGAATAAAAAAAAACACAGCGAACGTCGGCGTTACACCGTAATGCTGCTTAATTAGTAACGAAAAGCAGGTTTGATAAAACTGGTTTACCCGGTAATGGTGCCTGTGTCGCGTTAGTCTCATTTGAGCTAGCATCCGGGACCGCTCGTTTGTTTCTTGGCTGCAGAGAGGCTGGATCGAGCTACAATCAAAAGATATGATCTCTTTAAGTTCAAACAGATATATCTAATCATTAAGAGGGCTTCAAACTTGCTTAACTTTTCAATTAAACATTTCAGTTAGAAAGCTAACAAACCTTTACGTTCGACGATTTTATGTAGAGGAAGAATTGTGCACTAGCCTCTCGGTCCTTCAGAAATACAATCAGAAAACCAAAGATTAATAGTAAATACCGTCAAAGTAATGGTAATATACACCCTCTGGCAATGATGCAAAAAACAGAGAACTTCAAAAATGGCAAGTATTTCAAAACTGGGCGAGTCTAAAGGATCATTTTTAATTTGTCTTAAATTTAATTGGAATTTCGATTTGCCTCTCTTTGTATTTGTCTGTGGAACTGTCTTCCTACCTGTCTGCCTGACATTTTTCAGTGTCGGCGACCTTGAGTGTGTGTCTGTCTGTGTCTGTCTGTCTGTCGGTCTGTCTGTCTATCGATCGATGCGTAGTTTTTGTTCAAGTTTGTGTTTCTTTTTGTTTTGATGTTGATATAATGACAAGCGCAACTCATTACACACTTCATCACTATGTTCTTACATACAGTGGAACCTTGATATAACAAAGGGCCCAGGGACTGGCAAAATACCCTCGCTATAAAGAGGTTTGGTTGTATCGAGGTTCTTCTCCATATATTTTACTATCACTGAGGCGAGGAATATCGTTCGTTATACCGAGGACTTCGTTACATCGAGGTTCGTTAAATCGAGGTTTCACTGTATCAGGGCAACGACTTTTCACATTAATTTATGATGATCGCAAAAATTGCCGATCTATTTCCATACCATCATTCATAAGGAAACTCCCTCCTAAAAATTTAAATCCAGCGAACTTTATTGAAAATAATGTAGCAGAAAACAGCTGCAAACGCGCAAACCGACAGTACTGAAAGAATGTTTACAACAGAATACTTACAACAGGTCGAGTGGTTGTTAACATTCCAGTTGTCTCATTCAAGGCGAACATGTTTCCACTATTTCCACCTGCAAAACAAAAAACAAAAAACAGTCTCTAACTTTTACAGTAAGACAAAAAAATATGCTTTTTTAAAAGAGCAGTTCGAGAATAGTTTCTTCTTCCCTGTTGATAGAAACTAATAAGTGACTGAACATTTTGTAGATACGTTCTAAAATGAAGTGAAGATATGATTATTAATTTCTATCTTCAATACTCATGTAATGACTTAGCCAGCGATTGCCAAGTTAATGGTGACCGGCGCAGAGAATTGAGACAAGTCTCAAAACAGCCTGCGATTTCCGTTAAAGATTTTTTTTTTAATCTTTAATAATAAGTATTTACTTTGTATGTAATAATAAATAGGTTCAGCCTGGTCGGCGTCGTAAGCTGCTATCGTCCCAACTTCAGCCCCCGCTGGAAGATTCTCACCAACTGATAAGCTGACTTGACGCTGAAAACAAAACAGAATTGGAAATGTTTCATTGGACTTATCAATACAGCGCGCAAAAGCCAGAAGCACTCAAATTTCTGTCACTCTCTGGAGATCGAACGATAATAACATTGGGGTATAAATATTAATAATCTGTTCTAGGCGCACAGGTACTGAGTTGGAGAGCAGCGCAAACAAGATTAGTTTACTGTGGGAAATTGTAGGACTAGCGATACAAATGTGATGTTCACATACTCAGATCATTAAATTGATAATAAACCACGTTTTCTCTAGTTTTCTCCACCATGACATACACTGCATTTGTATGTAATTTTACAATTTCCCACTGTCTTCTTCGTAAAAATGACATTAGTTTAAAAACTCGATATCTTAATTTTACTTCTGTTAAATCAAATCATCTCCGGAATCAAACGATCTCTATTTTCAGCTTCATATGCAAAGATACATAAATGTTTCCTAGCGAATATCCGAAAAATAAAGATCTCTAAAGCCCTTATTTTTAGAAACAAAAATAAAAGAGCCCAATCAGTATGGTTTTAATGGCTTGTACCTTGTTAAAAACAGGTATATTGTCGTCAATGTTCTCCAAAGCAATTGTTATAGTCTTCACGCTTGACCGAGGGGGGCTTCCAAGGTCCTGGGCTTCTATAGTGAGCTGCACAAAAATAAACCACATCACAGGATAATTAGGATGAATTCCAGACTATGCAATTTTTTTTTAACAAGTCTAGTAAACGAAGTCATTGGTAGCAGTTAGTGTTTGGTTTTCCCTAACCTTGTATGACTTGGGTTCTTCATCATAATCGAGGCTCTTCGCTGTAAACAGCTCGCCACTGGTTTCATTGAGCTCAAATATTCCGTC
Organism: Orbicella faveolata; assembly: GCF_042242905.1. NCBI lineage: Eukaryota > Metazoa > Cnidaria > Anthozoa > Scleractinia > Merulinidae > Orbicella > Orbicella faveolata. The sequence continues at coordinate 28,575,211 of NW_028301563.1, forward strand.
ATCATTTCCACTTATGATAGTAAACTTCAACTGAGCGTTAACACCAGTGTCTTTGTCCGTGGCATTCATTGTCGTGATAAGCGTACCAACTGTCGTATTCTAGAGAAAAAACAACAATTGTGTTTCTAGTGAACGATGGTTAAATGCTTTGTTCTTTGCACTGGGTCACTGGGTCACTGGGTCACTGGGTCACTGGGTTACTGGGTCGCCCGGTCGCTCGGTCGCTCGGTCATTAGGTCAGTCAGTCGCGCTCGGTCGCTCGGTTGCTCGGTCGCTTGGTCGCTCGGTGGCTCGGTGGCTCGGTGGCTCAGTGGCTCGGTCGCTCGGTCAATCGGGCGCTCGGTCACTCGGTCACTCGGTCAATTAGTCAATCAATCAATCAATCAATCAATCAATCAATCAATCAATCAATCAATCAATCAATCAATCAATCTTTGACAATCCTTAGGGAGAAACTCAATTCGCTAATTTTTCACGGAGGCAACCCTGATGAATTCCTTCATTATATATAAGTCGGTAACACGAGAGTCACAAAGTTGTCATTGTAATTGACAACAAAGCCAGATTACATACCTCAAGCACAGAGAACAATGTCTGTGTCTGTATTTCTGGAATTTGGTCATTGGCGTCCAGTATAGTGATATTTATCGTAGTTTGATTGAATAGAGGTGGCTGGCCTTGATCAGTGGCAGTTACCAACAGACTGTAAAAATCTCTCACTTCCCTATCCAAGGTTGTGGCTTTTGACAATTCTCCGGTGACGTTGTTTAATATAAACGCTCCTGGAAAAGGAAATAGCTCTATATTAGCAAAATGATGTGGAGACTGAAGGCTTGCGTAGCGTGTGAGTGATTTATTTCGGCGGCGAAACCACGAACGGGAATGGCAAAGAGCACTTCTCCTTGTGGCTTCTAAGCTCTCGTTACGTTAACCGTCGCTAAAGCAGAGTATTCATACGCAATATCCCTACAAGCTATGAAGGCTGCTGCTTATAGGGTTTCCAGGCAGCAATATTGGTGTTCCCAAACGATAGGAAATGTTTACAAATCAGAAGAACTCATTTCCTAAATAAGGGAAATTTCATTTTTTTTTTTTTTTTGTCAAACACCAACAGGGCCGCCGTGTCGTCATTTTCAACAGACATCATTGAAGTAACGTGTTTGCAACAACCATATACATCCAAGAAGACCTTCTATTTGCTATGTGTTATCGGCATATGGCAGAAACGAGAACGCGGCCAATATCTAGCCATCTTGACCGAACAAGCTTGGTCAATAAAAAATTTATTATATAGACTTTAGTGACCCTTAGGGAAAAATTTTCCTTGCGGGACCCAGTGCGTAAGATAGCACCATCTTGCCCGCTCGGGTAGCCAATCACAGCGCAGGATTTGGTTCACTTTTCCCGCCCTGGGAGCTAACCATATGATAAATACATAAATATCATCTTTCTAAGAATATTCGAGGTGCTTTTCAGTAAAATTTTAATGATTTTTCAATGAAGATGAACACTCATTTCCAATAATTTTTATGAAATCACTAAACACACCTTCGTCGTTTCCTTTAGTGATTGTATAGACGATTTTCGCATTGTCTCCTTCGTCATCGTCCTTAGCGGAAATTGTAAGTATTTTCCTGTCCCCTGCTGGTTCCAGTTCTCCGATGTCCTCTATCACTGATTTGAGGTAGGACTGGGGCTCAAACATTGGTGTGACGTCATTGACATCCCCAACCGTAACAGTCAGCTGCAATATAGAAAGAAAGATTCTATTTATTTTACCAGCTGTGTTGTAAAACATTAGAAGTAAGGTGAAACAAATTCAAGGATGTATTAAATTGAGGTATTTTCCACCATAAAAACAATTAATCTGCGCGAGGTAACATTTTTTTAATAAAGACAGCTATAGCTGACTTTACAATTCATATTTTTCATAAACTGGCAAAATTACAAATTAACTTGATTGGTTAGCATTTGCTAATTTTTTAGCAATTATTTTATACCCAACAGATTAAAATTTAAGCCTCACTGAAGACCTGATATCAGATAACAGCAAGTCCGGATTGACGAATCCAAATGAGGTATTTGTCTTCCTCTTTAGACTCTAACCTCTTAGCCTGCGCATGCGTAACAGACGTTTCCTTTCCTTTTCCAAAAAAGCACGAGAAGGGAACGAAGGCTACCCCCTCCCCACTTCTTCAATTTTTGCTCTCCTAAGGCGTGCTCCTTTGTTCGCTCGCTTGTCAGATGATCTCTCCACCTGGAAAGGGAAAGGACACGGCTGCTTCGCAGGCTACCAACCTCTAACCTATTCTGCTGCGGTCGGGACAATTTCTTTTCTTTTAAATGTTCCCAAAAGCTATAAGGCCTGGGTCCTAAACGTCTAGCAGATTTAGGCTTGCCCGATTAGTTAGGAGGGTAAGTCATACGTAGCCCCTGGTTCTCCAAGTTTTGTGTTGGTGAGGCAATCGTCACAAGCCATAAATAAGGACTCAGTCATTAATTCAAGTTAATTTTGAGGAACTAATCAAGAAATGACACGTTCAGTGCTTACAAGAACTGTTGATTTTTGCTCTGTGTTATTCACTCGGCTGATGGCGGCTACAGTCAGTTTGTACTCTGATACTTTTTCACGATCGAGCCCATCTCCAGACCAATTCAAGTACACTGTGCCATTTAACTCGCCAATAATAAACTTTCTCTCGTCATCGCCTCCATCGATGCTGTAATATATAGTCTTGTGCGCTTCGTCTGCATCCATGTCCGTGGCGTTCACTTGGGCGACAAACGTGCCCGCAGTGGCATTTTCTAATAGGCTTGCGGTATACTCATCTTGGTGGAAAACAGGCGCATTATCGTCTACGTCACTAACGGTTACTAGGAGACTTGTATAGCCCGAGAGGGCGGGGCTGCCTAGGTCGCGAGCTTCGATTGTGATGTTGTAAAAATTCTTCGTTTCGTGGTCCAGTTTTTGCCTGAGGGTGATGACGCCAGAAGTTGCTGTAGCAAAGAAACGAGAGGGCAATTTGAACACTTGAATCCCTACTTGATATCAGCAAATTTGTTTAGCTACCTTAAGTTACAAGTTAAACTATAATCGTTTTTGCTAGCCCGAGCAACATTATGCAAAAATTGTTGTCCACTCTACGCCCTGTCCACAACACGCCGGAGAACTTTAGAAACAGCATTTTCACTATCAAAACGCATCAAATGGTTTCCGTCCACATTATCCCGGAAAAAAATTGAAAGCGCAACAATCACCGGACATTTTGGATTTGTGTTTGACGAAAACTCGGTCAGGGAAATCACGTGATAATCGTGACATCGTCGTTTCCGTAAAGCTCCATTTTCGCGACGGATTAGTGTGGACGGTAGTCCTAACGTTAACCGTAGAAATAAAGCTGCGTTTTCAAATTTCTTCGGCGTAATGGGGTCGGACCTGATTGGTCAATGAAGCATTCTTACCGCCTATAGCAAACTGATCATCGGGATCTCCACTTTCAATGCTGTATCGAAACTGACCGTTCCCTCCTTCGTCAGGATCCGTTGCAGAAACAGTGTCCACCTGTAGAATAAAGATTTAAAAAAAAAATCGTTACAGCTGAGTAAATTAGGATACGCGTGAAAATCGAACTAAGTGAACTGAATACGCCATAGACGTTATGTCTTGCAGAATAAAACCCCTGGGGGAATCCCATGTGAAAAGGTCGGGGATGTTTGTCAGAAAATCTGAATTAAACCCCTAAAGAAGACCAGCCTGGGCTTGGCTCGAGTTTTGTTTGACCTCTAAAAGATACAATTCGAAAAAGGAGCCCGGGCTGGTAGGCTGCACTAGAGTGAGCAGCGAAAATCGAGCATAAAAACGGAATTGAGAGCATTTTTTTTTTTAATCGTTACCTTTTTGAGTACACCATAAAAAAATACTTTGACAACTACAAATGGTGGCATTTCGTCCTGATCACCCTTAAAGAGACCAAAATTCATGATTTACACCCCTAAGCGAGACAAGGAGCACCCCTGATCTTTTCACGTGGTTGTCCCCCTTTGGAACAAAGCCATCTTCAAGAGGCTTTATTACGGAGCTAAATAACGCTTCGTATCGGTGGTATTCAATGCAACACTTCAATTGCATGACCAAAATCAAAGAAGTAAATAACAATTGTAGGAGGTGATTCAAAGGTCGTACCGTAGTTTTGGGGAATGCACTCTCTCGCACTGTCACGTTGTAGGTTGCCTGCTGGAAAGTTGGCGCGTTGTCATTTACATCAGTTATTACAACTGTGACCGTTGCGTTACTTTCCAGAGATGGGCTTCCGTTGTCTCGTGCCTAGAGGAATCAAAAATGAAATTAGAAAAAGTGAGTCGGAACAGATTGGACAGCGGAGCAGAGCACAGTAGAAAATAGTAGAGCAAAGCAGAGAAGAGCACAACAGAGGTGATAATACGAGAGAAGAGAAGATCAGGAAATTAACAGCAAAGAAGAATAATTGACGATATGGGAGAAGAGAAGAGAAGGGAAGAGAAGAGAAGAGAAGAGAAAAGAAGCAGTGCATATTTATTTTCTCATTTTTTCTTAAAACACTAAGGCTTCTCAATGGCAGTGAGAGAAACTTATAGTGTATTCTTACAATGATGACTAAGGTGAAGGAGCTGTTTGTTTCTCTGTCTAGTTTTCCAGTAATCTCGATATCGCCTGTTGTTTCATTCACAGTGAGAGGGAGACCTAAGGACAAATATATACAAAATAACTTGAGTAAAGTAAAGTAAAGTAAACTCCTTTATTTAAAACACGATTATCGTTTAAGCACTACATGCTTGAGGGTCGTGTATCTGAGTTTATTGCCACAAAACGAAGCAACATATACATTTGTGAAAATGGGACTCTCGCAGTTACAACAGCCACAATATAACAAGCTGAGAAATAAGTAATGATGAGGGAGCTTTCATTCAGGGATAAAAACTATGACGACCGCGCACCGTCAGGAGATCACCTCTCCGATCACCTCCCCTCCGTCCCTCCCTCCGTCCCTCCCTTCCTCTCCTTCCTTCCCTCCCTCCTTCCTTCCCTCTCTCAGTACCTCCGGTTCTTCCTGTTTCACTGTCTTCTTTCCTCATTTCCTTACTTTTTACTCTCTCCCTCCATTTCGTCCTCCCCTCTCTCTCTGTCCTGCTAACCTATCCAGCTAGTTATCTAGCGAACTCCACTCAGGCTACCTACGTACCTAACTTAAAACTCTATTCCAATATTACACTCACTTCCATCTTCTGCCGTTATGAGAAAAGATATCTTCGCGTTTATTCCTTTGTCCTCATCCGAGGCAGTCACCGTTCCCACGAGATGTCCAATATCGACATTTTCAGCAACTCGGAAGTCGTAATTTGATCGCGTGAAGACGGGCGGGTGGTCATTATCATCCAACACAGTTACAATAACCTGTAAAGAACACAAACAGGCAAATATCACTTCTTGCAGTCTGCCTGATGTTGTTGGTAATGTGCTGGATTAGTAACAGCGAAGGTACGGCAGTCGCCTGTTCATGAATTATGACTGGAAAGCTTTAATTTTTCGGTCGTCATTTTTTTGTGGACGTCGCCTTGACAAAGTTGTATTCTTTCGTCAGCCTTTTTATTCTTAAACGGTCAAAAAAATCCAAATTTCGATCAAAATGCATCCAAGGCTGTCCCAGTTACATAAGAATTCCGGTTTTCTTGATATATTTGTGAAAGAAAAATCGGAAAATCGGGGGTTAACGTTGGAAAAATAAGAATTCCATTGTTTTTATCTCCAACTCTTCGGCTCCTACCAATGGACTGATCCTACGCACTTTATTAATAAAATTAGTGATGTTTCAGGGGTACACAAGAACCTTAACAAGAATATTCATTTAAGACTGTATCAAATAGGCCTTCGATCAGTATAGGTTCCATGTTTGTAAGAGGCATACGAGAACCAGCTGACCGTGTACGCGTCAACTTATTTGTGTTTGCAAAATAGGAACGTACAAAAATTAAAGGTGTCATGTTCACCTGTGTTGTTCCCTGGCGGCTTCTTATTGCATCGTCTGCAGCCAATACGGTCAAGGTATACGACTCGGCACCAGCTTGCTCTCGGTCCAAGCGAACTGCTGTGGTAATGTTTCCCTGGAAATAGCCCAAACCGTCACATTAGAAAGCGAAGTTCGTTTTTGCGTTTTAATTTAAAAGCTGAATTTAGCATGAACGGCAAATGCATTATAGCACTCATACCTACCGTATAGCCGAATTATTGTTCATTTAGTATTGGATTTAAACGTTAGAGCAGAAGGTAAGGGCTTGCTGTGTGATCCAGGTAATAGGTTTTAGCGATACATCTATTTCAACTTACGAACCCGAAGCAAACGATTTTCTACTTTAGACTGAAATGTTTGAATCTGAAGCCCATATTTGCAGATTTTGTATTAAACCTAAGTTTATCTGAGGTGTTTGTACTGTACAAGTAATATATGAGTTTGAAAATAAATCTTACGGTATCCTGGTCGATTTGGAATCGAAAGTTGCCTCCCGTAAGTCCATAAGAAAGCCTCGCATTGATTCCTTCATCCTTGTCGGTTGCCGTGACTACTAGAAGCGGAGTACCAATTGGCTGATTTTCCATAACATAAGCTTGATATACAGTCTTGTTGAAAGTCGGGCTGTTATCATTGATATCGACCAGATTGACAGACACCTCGACCTCAGACGACAATGGTGGAGAACCCAGGTCAGTCGCACGAACGGTGAAGTTAAAATATGGCGACAACTCACGATCAAGCTCGTTATCAGCTTGGGAAATAAGTCCGCTAACGGGGTCGATCGCTACGTACTTTGTAGCGTTGCCCACGATACTGAATCTTATCTCGGCGTTTCTGCCCGTATCGGCATCCCTTGCTGCAACTGTCAGAATACTTGTGTCTTTTGGTGATTCCTCTCTGTAATCCTGCACGTAGAAAACCTTTGTAAACACTGGCGTACGATCGTTGACATCATCAACCTTAATCACGATCTTCACTTCATCCGACGTCAGATTAACGCTATCGGTAGCCTGTACGTATACCACATGTTCAGTCATATTTTCCCTGTCGAGATCTTTGGCAGTCGTTATCACACCCGTGGTCCGGTTTATACGAAAATGTCCACTCGAATCGCGCTCTGTTAGGGAATAAGTAAGCATATCGCCAATATCCTTGTCTTGCGCCATGAGCTGAGTTACTTTCGTACCAATAGAAGCATTCTCTGAGACATGAAATGTTAACACTTCGCTTTCAAAGAAAGGTTTTTCGTCGATAACGTCTGTGACCGTGATGTTAACTTGACACTCTCCTTCCATTGCATTTTGCCCTATGTTTGCTGCTGTTACATGAAGTACATAATGACTTTTGAATTCTCTATCCAAGTTAGAATCTACAATGATATCACCTGAAATGGAAAAAGAACTTATCAGTTTATGCTGCCTCAGCGATTTAAGAACAAAGTTTGTGAGAGAGCGGAGAGAAACAGAAGGCTAGAGACATAAGTAGTGTAGGGCATACCAAATCATATTTCGCTAGAATGAGATAGATTGCAAGGTAGGATTTTGAAATATTTGGGAGCCAAATTACCGTCTGAAATATTTTCCCAACATGTGCTAACAATTTTAAACGATGTACACGAACCTGTTGCTCTATTGATATAAAACTTGGCATCTGCTCCTGTCGATGTATATGTGATCTCCTTATTCAAAACCAAAAAGTCAAGATCTGTGGCGGTCACCCTTCTGACTGTTGTGCCTCGGGAAGCGTCCTCAGACACGTTTGCATAATACACCTGCTGACTAAACCGGGGGCGTTCGTCATTGACATCTGTTATTTTGACTACCAGTGGGACCGACGATGTTTTGTTACCGCCATCGGAGGCAGTTAGTGTCAAATGGTAAGAGTCGTTCCTTTCTCTGTCAAGAGAATTGTTGTAGCGTGTGGTGATGACTGCCGTTGTTCTGTTGATTTCGAAATTGTCTGATCCAGGACCTGGGCGTAAAGAACAGTAAATAAGACGTCATTTAAATAGATGAGTCCAAATGTATTGGGGGCAATGCTGATCAAGTTCTTGTTTTTGCGCGAGCTCGCATTGCAAGAATACACATGCATATGAGTATTTTCTAACATGAGCTTAATTATCCGGAAAAATAAAGTGTATAATTCTCCACTAGCATGGACCTCAAAGTGTACGTTTCCACACATCAAGAACCAAGAGAATATATAACCTCTTGCAAGAAAATAATCACTTTTCAAACCAACCAGACTGCGATAAAACTAAAAAGTAATCAGACCAAAGAGCTTTTCACTTTGATTTCAAGAGGACGTCCGCTTATATTGTCAATATATCAGCTACCAGCGACGTTCTTTCTCCAGCCACTACTGATCACTACTATTATTCATTCTTAATTAACGAATTGATTAATGTCCTTGCTCGTTAGGTTTGCAGCACAAGCCTCACCTCGAAGAGAAAATGAAATCTCAGCATTGACGCCTTCGTCTGCATCTGTAGCGCTTATGGTGACGGTCTGCGTTAAAAGAAATATTTTCATGAGAAACAATTGCTTTAATCAAAACTACCTTAGAAGTTTCTCACAGTATGTGAAAGTTGGTACACTTCTTAACCAGACTATCCCCACCCCTCACAGATTTGTTCTTTCTTCAGGAGGACGAGTTGTTCACGACCTGCAAAGATTCAACTTGCTCCCATTAAATCCTCACAGATTTGACTCAGTGAATTAATTGACTTTGAGCTACTTTGGTCTTGCAGTTATTATGTAACTTATTTTACTTAACTGTTGACAAAAACCAACATCTCCAAATTGCAATTCGACCAGGATAGCGGACTCGCCTGAAAACCAGTTAAGGCTGATGTGGCTTCATTTCAAAATATTGTAATTTATTTATTATATATTTATCTTTATTTTTTTCTCTACATATTAATTTAAAGAGCAATCAGTACGAGATTATTTAAGACTTACAGGTACAACAGTTGTTCCTGCTATGGAGTTCTCTGCAATGGCTGCCTCATACGAGCTTCCTTTGAATTGTGGTGGACTGTCGTTTTCATCCAGCACTTTTATTACAAGGTCTGCGAATGCCTGAAAAATTATGAAACAAATAAAATGAGACGAAAACGACAAAACGACAGTTTATTATAATGTCATGGTATAATGATGTATTCTTGAAAAATGGAAACAGAATAATCAAGTATTAATTTCACTCGCATGCGAAAGAAAGCATTTACTTGTCAACTTTTAATAAAGATAAGACGCTGTAAACATGTCCATGGAGCAAATTTTATTCTGTGTAGCCAGTGCAGTTTAATTGTTCATGTTTTATTTTCCCGTTAAGAAATAATTTACTAAGAATACATGGTCTATGAAGCAAATATAAAGACTGCTCAACCTATCGAGATGTGGCATGGCAGCCATGTTGCATGGCAGGAACAATGAAAATGTCTTGCATTAGAAAGAGACAAACCTAGATACTAAGGTAGGTATTTGCGTTTGCAAAATCGTGTACAGCGGCTATCCCTATATTGGTTCGTTCCTTAACTGTTTGCAGCTCAAAACCCCTCGAGGGGAGCGGGGGGGGGGTGGGAGGTGGGGGGGGGGTTACTCCTATAAAATTGAGTGAAGGTGTGCGGCTCGTTTCTCAAAACGAATATCCCTACGAACTGACCAAAAATCTGATACCCTATTTAACGTCCTAACCCTTAAATCAATACCCTGTTTCAGACCTGCCTTATTGTAGAAGAAGGAGCTTCTTTTTGTTTTCTAAAAGTAACCTTACCCAATCAGGGGCTTATTCAAGACTTAAGTATGAAAACGATACCCCATTTGAGACCAAAATAGCCCAAAATCGATACCCTATTGATAACCAAAACGGCTAAAACACCATACCCTTTGTGGCCACACATACCTACATAGCCCATATAAGGAAGTACCCCCACCCAGGCCCTAAACACTAAACTTACCTTTCTACTAGAAGGATGTCCTCCGTCCTCAGCCTGTACAGTGAGTGAGTATTCTTTAATATTCTCCCGGTCAATAACTCCCTTAACTGTTACCATTCCTGTTTGATTGTTGATCTCAAATGCGTCGCCTGTATTGCCACTGGTGATCGCGTAAGACACGCGGCCATTGGCCTCTTGATCCTGGTCAGTTGCGTAAACTGTTACGACACTCGTGCTCACGTTGGAATTTTCCATCACGTGAGCAAGGTACGAAGACTGATTGAAGACTGGGTCATTGTCGTTGACATCGTCAACAATGATGGACACGACCGTCTACAAAGAAAGATGTGGCATATATTATTACCAGTAATTAACATAACGATTAAAGTAAGGTCTGTTAAGTCATCGGTACCGGAGCTTAACTCGCTTTCTAAATGATGATGCAGTCAGAGTATACCTCCCCTCCCCCCCCCCCCCCCCACCCTTTTGACAGTATGCCAGTCCATTGTCAGTTACCCACGACATTTATTTTTGGGTTTACGCAACCAAAAAGTGACGCTAGGCTTATTAATTTACATTTCACGCAACAAATAGATTACGAGCTCGAGATTTCTATCGCGTGATAGTCGGAGCAAGTTGAATCTTTGTAGATCGCAGCCCGAGTCAACAATCACGTACAGAAATCGAGAGCGAATAATATAATTGTTTTAGTATACAGATACTAGTCGTTCAAAATTCTGTGTAAACCTTGTTTGCAGACATTGCAAAAATGCAAAGAGGCGGCCGCGCACACTGCTAGGCTACTACTATCTACCACAGAATAGATAGTGAGTAGCGTAACCAATAAGAGAACGGCATTCGTGATAGAACGCGAGTGGATTTATACTTATAATTAATAATTTCATGTATCTCTAGGTCTATTCAGTGTGCCAATCAGCAAACATTAGAACTCCCCATACGTATTCAACATGCAAAAACAAATTGCACTTCCAAATGGCAATATTGATAATTCACCTTCGTGGTTCACGTTCTCCAAAAGGGCAGAATTTAGATTCTTTACGTTGTCGTTTTGCCGAGGATGATAACAGAAATATACCAATTATATTATCGCAGTGTATGGACAATACTCTGCTCAATAAATTCTTAGTTTAATGACGCTCTCTTTGCCGTTGAAGTCTTAGTGGGTTGCGTGGTCTCCATCTTTTGTCACGTGCTATTGGAGAGCATGACTCCTGCTGTTTTACAGGACAACTTATAACTGAGCAGGCGTAAAACTTAGCTTTGATGCGAAATGAGTTTTAAGAATTAAGATAGAGGTGTATACAAAGTTCTGTCTTGTAGAAGTTCTCAATTTGACTTTAGTTTAATAATCACTTACCGTATTAGATCTGCTTGGTTGACCCTGGTCCTTTGCTTCAACGGTAAGGGTATACAAGGATTTCACTTCAGCATCTAATGTTTTCTTGACTAAGATGTAACCACCCGAGGATATTTCAAAGTCACCTAGATTGGTAAAATACACAGCATAAATGTTGTTGTTGTTGTTGTTTTTTTTGTAAGCGAACGTCAAGTTTGGAAAAGGCCATATAATGAGCAAAAGAGCACTAAATCTGATAGCTAACCATCGGTGTTTCCACCAGTAATGTTATACACGACGTTGCCAGCGAATCCCAGGTCTTCATCCAAGGCTGGGACCTGGATGACGTTACTCTCAGGCCGAGCCGCCTCGCTGACGTGGGTGGACTGGGGTGGATTGATAAACTGTGGCGTGTTGTCGTTGACGTCATTGACTATAACGGTTACCTTTCGAAATAAAACAGAAAGAGAATACGTTTGCAGCGTAACTTAACAAAAGCAAAAGAAATTACACGGAGGATTTCGTGTATATGTGAACCATTATTCAGTAGTTTCTTGTATTACATTAGAGAAGTACCTCCCTATTTCTACAGCCGACGTGTTGATTTTCCTAAAATGTAAAGTAAGCTAGTAGTTTCCAAAGGAGGCAAACTGAAAGGCTGAGATCGGCAAATAGTACCCAGTTCTTTTGTTTTTCAATGTATAAAAACTTCCAGGATATTCAAGTTGGAAATTAAATGGAACAAGACTTTGGGCCCTCGTTCACAGAGCCATTAAACTAGTCTGACCACAGATGTTTATTTCTTTGTTAGAGATATTTTTCTTCGAGAGCGCTAGAAATGTGAGGGCGTGCGAGCGAGTGTGGAGCGCGAGCGAGTGTGGCGCGCGAGCGAGTGTGGCGCGCAAGCGAGTGTGGAGCGCGAGAACGGTTACGAAGAGGGTGCAAAACGATTTTAAAACTCTATTTCTGTCTTTCCCCAAGGCCTCCTCCGTTGCGTGTAGGCTTTCTCAAATCGCCTGCTGCAGTTAAAACTTTTCCTTGCGATCTCGACAAACTGAAGACAAAATAGAGGGTCTGGAACATAATTCTGAACAAACAACCAACCAAACAAACAAACAGACAAACAAACAAACGAACCAACATTAAAACAGAAACATACTCTTACCCTAACAGTAGAACTTTTTCGCTCATTGCTAGACAGAGCTTGGTCAGTAGCTGTAATATCAAGAGAAAACACTCCTCTTTCCTGCGCATCTAAAGTCATGTCCGGGTTCTCCCTGTCCAAAACTTTACTCACGGACAAAACCCCCTTAGAAACAAAGCAAGAAAAAAAAAAACAAACAAAAAAAACAATTACGTTCCGTAGTTCTGACAGTCCCGGCCCCTTTTTAAATGGAAAAAGAAACAAAGAAAGAACTGCGCGCATTGTATTAGCGAATGTGTTCATATAATCATTTAGCAAGGGTTAAGGCTGACAGGCGCGAGTTTATGCAAGCTCCATCAGTAAATCCCGGAGGAAATGTCATATGAAAAGGTCGGGGATACCCGTCGGAAAATTTGAATTAAACTCCTAACAGAGACCAATTTCGGCGTCGCTCAAGCTTTATTTGACCTTTAAAAGATATCACTTGAAACGGAATAGGCTCGGTTACTAGTGGGCCGAACCCGAGAGACCGGCGGAAATCGAATCTAAAATCGAAAATAAGAGCGTTTTTTATTTATTATTTTTTTTCGAGTGCACCCCAAACGATACTTTGACAGATAAAAATAATGGCGTTTTTGTCATCAGCACCCTGAGCGAGACCAGAATCTTTGTTTTATACCCTTAAGCGAGACGATGAGCTTCCTGGATTTTTTCATCTTGAGTCCCCCCCTCCCACCCCCTGGGCAATTAGGCGTTTTGCCTCTGTAAGACCTGATTAGTGGTAGTTCTCTTTATAAGGAAGAATTCCATTAGTTTGGGCGTAAATGCAAACCTACGACCGTACAAGAGAAAAAGGGAGAATGATTGGGGAGGGGGGGGGGGGGGGTGGGGGGAATATATGAAACCTCGTCATGTTTTCTTTATTATAAGAAACTTGGAATCTCCCCAAAGGATAGAGGTGAGTAGCTTCTACAAGTTCAAGTTAATTCTGTTTCCAGAACAATTCCGTGAAGGATGGGGTTAGAGTAATGGCTGCCCCCGGTAGTTAATAGCATTCAGTATGAAGCAGGAAAGTCAAACATACTGTGCTTGAATTTAGCTGGAAGTAACCATGTTCATCTCCAGACATGGAATAGACGATCTTGGCATTTGTTCCTGTATCTTTATCAGTAGCATTAACATCGATAATGACACTGTTTACACTCTCTGGGCCTTCGTCAGTAAGTCTGATGTACGTGGAAAGGGATGCTGAGGGACTGGGAACAAATTCTGGAGTATTGTCGTTTATATCGAGTATTTCCACGTGTAAAACTGACGAGTCCTACAGAAAAACGGCAATAGAATATTTACATTAAAATTCGCTTAGTATCCGGATGCTTTTCAACTTTTTTTTTTTTGCTCAATGAAAGGGGTTTATAGAGGAAAGGCAATTACCCTCGCCTAACATCTGGCGGAAATATTCAAACTTGATGCTCGCTATATTTACCCCGGCGGAGTATGGAATTAAACTAACTCAAAACTGACAAAACAAATACTCTGTCATCCCGAAACTTAATTAAATTTGGCGCACCGAGTACTAATATTGCAAAATAGGACATTAAGAAGGACCTTATGCGTTTATTCAGTTGAAAAATGTAGTCATAACGAAACGACCTTCAAATGAGGAGCGTTTCATTTAGAGGCGATGACTGAACAAGGCAAGCGATAATTTGGATCATTATGTGAATCGTGTCGGAAAACTTTAATTTAGTTTTTTTGGGTATCCTGAGAGGATGAAAAGTTTTTAGTTAGTGGTATTTCGGCTACGTACATAACTTAAATAATTTTACTGCTGCTGTTAGTGCCTACCCACAACATTGGATTCCCAGCGTCAGTGACATTAATTGTCAGGTTGTAGTTTGAATGTAGCTCTCGGTCCAATCCTGTAGGAGATATCTGCAGCACACCAGTGTTGCTGTTCAAGATGAATTCTCCATTATTACCCGATGAGATTGCATAGGTTAATTTCTTGTTGCTTCCTGCATCTCGATCGGTCGCTTGAAAAGTGTAAACAACTGTTCCCCCGCCTACACCCTGTAGGGAACAAAATCATTATATCAATCAGGTTTAAGATGATAGTAAATTAAAGACCGTCCTAAGCTTCCTTAGCTAAACGGACTAGCGACTGAGTCAGCTAACTTTGCCTTCACTATACAACCGAACACACTCAAAGGTTGAGGCATGGGCGCGTTGGTCGGCCAGGCCTAAGATATGTTTTAATTGTGACAATACGCTTACAAGAAAGTGGATAAAAGATACATCAAGTAACGTGCTACATGCGTCAAACCGGACACGTAAACCCCAAAAACCTCTTGTAAAGAAAAATAGGGACCGTGTACCCTGGGAGGGGGGGGGGGGGGGGGGATGGGTGAATGTTAACTAAAACGTTCATTAAGGATAGTTTTCCCACAGGGCAACAAATTTGGATCTCTAGGAGAAGGCTTTATGAAAGGCTTTACACAATCGTTACCTTAAACAACCTCACCTGGCTAAACACACCCCTGCAAAAACGTGTTCTTAAGTGAATTCGCATACAACCTTACCTCGCTAACTCTGGTTGTGAGGTTGTCACCGCCTGAAATCACTGGTGGATTATCGTTCAAATCAAGCACTGTGACAGCAAGAACTGTTGTTGTGTTTCTCGGCGGGTTTCCATGATCGTATGCCATGATCTTTTACAGAACAAAGAAAATAACAAAAAAAGAAGTTTAACATGCCTTCATTAGGTCAGTTGAAAAAAGGAAAAACGTTTTCGAAGATTACTGAGTCAGAGATAAAGGAGACACTACAGCGTTTTTGAGAAATCGATTTTCAACAGTTTTCAATGTGACACTATTTCGTTTTCTTTTTCAACGATAGTCTACTTCTTGCTATAAAAATACAACTGCATTTTGCTCAGGGAAAACAAAATAGTGACTTTGTGTCCACATTTCGTGAAAGACAATCAGCTGGCATCTCTTGCCAAGCCCTCGTTTAATTTCCCCATCAGACGTACATTCGAGCTGAGAATCGAGCGAAACAACAAACAACAACAACAACAACAAGTTAATATTTAAAGTAGCTTTACAAAATACTCCTTTAGCATAAATGATTGGCTGTTAATGGCGTTTATAAAATGAAAAACTCGGGATGAAAGCACATCTTTCTATTGCTACGTCAGTATGCTAGTCTGAACGACAGCAACGATCCTGGACAATTTAAACACGATTTTGTTTAAAGGTTTGCTTGAGGGGTCGTGTACCTAGCTAAACATTTAAGAAAACGCATCAATATGCATGTGCAGTAATAATAAATTGTTCAAATCTGAATGTCGGACAGAAAATGTGTGAACTTGGAGACTTTTAAATTTGTTTTGCTGTTAAAAAGACTGAAAATAACGTTACAGATAAAAACTTGTTCAAACCTGATGATAATATCTTACCGTGAGTAAATACGACGACTCCGTTTCGCGGTCAAGTTTCTTTGTTGTTGTCACCACGCCACTGCTATTAATAGCGAAAGCACCGTTGGCATTTCCATCCGTTATGTTAAAGGAAACCTAAACGATGAAATAGAATGTGTAAGTGAAGATTTAATCTTTACTCCCTACACATAATTTACTGCATAACAATCGTTACATAGAGAATAATACATGGGCACGCGTAGATATGTCATTTCTCTTCGAGTGTTCAATGCAACTCGAAATCTCACGAGTGGGATATAAAGTTGAACACGAGAAAAACATACTAAAAATGACGTCTTTTGCGATTTTCAGGAGCTTTCCGACCATTTTCCGAAGATTTTCGAAGATTCTCCAAACGTTGTCCGAAGGCCGTTTCCGAAATCTCCGAAGATTGCCGAAGATTTCTGACGATAACCGCGGATTGCCGAAGACCTCCGAGGAAGTTCCGAAGATGTTTCGCTCATACATACAATTACTCATCGATATCATCACAGTGAAAAATTATCGTGATTATTATGACATTTTTTTCAGGGTTGGAAATCCTTGTACAGCCGCAGTTTATATAATAAAATTATTTTTGCTGTGGTAGACCACATAATCGTGTCCGTTATTACCTTAGCGTTGTCTCCACTGTCCACATCTGTAGCTGACACCTAAAAATGCGAAACAAATACTTAGTTTCTCGCCGCTAATTGAGACGTGACTTGCCCTCGCTAGATATATAACTGTTGAAGGTTTAAGAGCTGCGATGTCCTCGTTTGGAACATCAAAGTGTTCCCCCAGCTTTTCCGCGATTCTAGAAATTGCCATGGAGACGGTTTTTGGAATTGCAGATTCACTGGATATTTCTTGATACAAGCTATTTGCGGACTTTTAATATGTTTAGGTCTTTCAGATACTTTGAAGCTAATTTAGACCATTTTAGCGTTTAATCATTGTTTCGAGGTAATTTGTCTATCGGAGAGCTCTTCTAAATTTATCTGGTAGACTATCAGTAATATTGAAAAGCTTGACGCTTGAAGTACAGTGCATATGGGATGAGATTGTCGCAAGCTATCAACACTTCGTTTTAGGTTGCACCAAAAAAATTTCGGTACGTATTTATATTTCAGTACTTGTTGGGAAGAGGCACTGAAAAAGCCAAGTTCCTCCATCAAGAACATAAAACAAACATAGCCCTCTCAATCTCGGACCAGGCTCTCGGTGGTTAGGGAACCTCCGTCTTTTTTCTCTCGCTCGCCTCCTTTTTTTCGCTCGTCCCCAACTACCTAGAGCCTGGAACAGGCTACTTCATTTCAAGTTCAAAGCGCAAACCTAGTTAATGTTTCTATTTCGCTACGAAAGGTTTACCCAGTGAAATCTCTCTATATGTCGCGTGCGACGACAGGTATAGGAAATTTACAGACCTGATAAACAAAAACAACGTCCGTTTGGTTTTCCTTGATATCAGCGGCATACGGTGTATTCAGGAAAATCGGGTCGTTATCGTTGATGTCCTTCAGGAAAACATGGATTTTGGTTACGTAATTTTTGTTTTCCTCATAGAATCTTCCTCCGTCGTTTGCGAGCATAAAGAACACAAACTCTGTGCTTTTCTCGTAATCCAAGACTTTGGTGGCTTTGATGGTACCATTTGTTGACTCGACTGTGAAGCTGTCAAAAAAAAAAAAAAAAAACAGGAGTGATTGACTTAGATTCGTTTTCTGAATGGATTGAAAGGAAACAAAGACTAATATTTCCATTGATAATTCATTTTAGACCTAGATTATTAGAGGGTTTTCACTCACGTGGCCAGCAGCTATGAAAATTTATTGAAACAAAAGGAAGTGTTTACATAAGAAAAGAGTTCAACTCACACAGGATTGATTTGGTACACCAACATGACCGTATTTTCATTGTTTTGGAACACCAATATGGCTGCTGTGACGTCATGTGAAAACATTTTATGGCGTGTGTCGTTGGTCCCGTACGCGTCCACCGAC
This sequence comes from Orbicella faveolata, assembly GCF_042242905.1. Taxonomy (NCBI): domain Eukaryota; kingdom Metazoa; phylum Cnidaria; class Anthozoa; order Scleractinia; family Merulinidae; genus Orbicella; species Orbicella faveolata. The sequence goes on from NW_028301563.1 coordinate 28,593,159, forward strand.
CCCCGCAGAAATTTCAAATTGCAGCTTCATTTCTACGGTTAGGCCTACCGTCCATACTCGATCCGTCATGAAAACAGAACTTTTCGTACACGCTATTAAGCATACTGAAGGAATTTGGAAAGGCCGACTTCACGTTTTAGTGTGGACGGTAAACGTTTTATGATGACGTTACGCTAATCATGTGATTTCTCTTTGCGAATTTTCCTCAAACACAATCCAAAATGACGGACGAAGATACAAAAGGACTGAGAGCTAAGATCATCGTTTTTAAAATTCTTTTAAGGGTTTGTAAACACATTCTTATACTGCAAAAGAACTATTTATTTCAGAAACCAATAGTTCCCAGATGACATCTTAATGTCCTTTGAATTAGCAACATCGTCATACTTATAAAGTTTGCCTTATCAATATAACCTAATAAAATTAGTTATTTTTATGTAATTTTGGAGTGGTTTACCTTGATGCCCCAGCTCCATAAAGCTCGTAATTAATTTCTCCATAGGAACCAAGGTCAGCATCCGTAGCCTAGAGAGGCCGTTCATTCCAAAAAAAAAAAAAACATGAAAAAAGTAATAATATCACATGATTGTAAAATTTGTGCCAATTTAGCTAGTCAGTATTCGAAAGAAAACCAGGGTTGATTTACTGTCTACTATGTCTGCAATATCTAGAACCGTGAAATGCAATGGCTATGACAATTCACCCATTGCTCCATGTTTATAAAAAAGCACGAATTAGCATTGCTTATAATCTCCATTTCTTTCCTTTGTGAGACATTCATTATATCCCAGCTACTAGGTTATCAGCAAATGTTCTTATACGAGAACGGCATAAAAAAAAAAAAAAACAACAACAAATGGCGATATGGTGATGCACAATTTGGTAGAATCAGTGTATCATTATTTGAGCAGCCTCTAAAATAATTTGCTAAGAAATAAAAACATACCGTTACTGTTCCGATGACAAAACCAACAGGGATTTCTTCATCGTAGGTGAAGTTGTACGAGCTCCTATTGAATGTGGGTTCGTTATCGTTGATGTTAATCAACTCAACTTCTATGAGAGCGAATCCTGAAAGCGCCTCACTCGTTTCGGTTTCATTTGCAAATATCTAAAAAAAAAAATACATAACGAGAATAAAAAAAAATTACGTGTAGTTTATAACAGAGCAACACAAACAGCGACAACATCTTTGTTTCTCGTGATACCAATAGCAAATACAATAAAAGTATATAAAGTAATACAGTCCTATTGCAAAACATGCATTTCATTAAATTCGATGATTTATTATTTTGTACCAGGCTTTATTTCCAAAACGAAATAATAGGGAACCATTCAAAATTCATCATTGCGTTAACATGCAGTTCGGCAAAAGAGTACCCCGTCCTACCTTGAAAGAAAAATTGAATTTTCCCTGCTCGTAATCCAAGCTAGCATTTACTTTCAGAAGGCCAGAGGATGGATCAATTGTGAAGAACCTGCTGTCATCTCCTGATAAAGAGTACTGAAACCGTCGGTTTTGAGGCTAAGGTAGAAAAAGAAAATTAGGATCAACTTCACATAAATTTTATGTGTCAGTAAAACCAATAGATGCTGTAGATAACTTTGAAAGCTTATAACTAATCTTAAGTATGCATAAAGGTCATTGTAAAGAAGCGAACGAAAGCAAACATATTCTGCTTAAATTCATCTAACGTGGACAACTAGGCGCAATATATCAAACAAGAGAGATTGTGTTATACCACATTTCCACACACGAATTACAGCGTGAGACACATGCGGCGCAGTATCATTGTGACGAGACTTCGAGGTGTTTGGAAATGTGATGAGACAATGTCTCGAATACTTTATATATCTTTTCAATGGAAACTGGAAATAAGGAGAAAACGGGGAAATAAAATAGCAAGACCTAATGTATGCTAATTAACAACAGATTTCCAACTGTTATAATTTCCTTTTGTGATTTTCCTTGACGAATTATTGATTCCTTCGAGAAGTAATTTTCATTTTCACATAATCAACACGTTTACCATAATGTTTGTATCTTAGCATTTCACTCAAACCACACTCAGGATAGTGCGTGCGTAGTTTTGTGAATACCTGTACTTTCCCCTGTGACGTTCCGTTTTTGGCCAACGGCTAATAATTATCGTGCTACTTAAACTTTTAAAAATACTCTGCCTGTCAGGGTTGGCGAAATGCAATTCTTTTTGTCATTGAAGCATTTGAATCCATTGTGTGACGAGACAAAAGTACAATATGCGTCAGAAACGAAACAAGAAATTATAGAGACACTTGAATGTTAATTGGGACATCTTAAAAAGCAAGGACAATGAAACTGTGGTCTGCAAACCGCAGGCACTATGTCACATATACTAGCTTGATATTTTTACAGTATGCTTCACGTGCCTTTCAATAAAGAATTTTTCGCTTAGTTTAATAGCTTCTTGTTTAATGCACTTCCTCATACGGGTACTTACATAGATATCTTCATCCTGCACGTTAAACCGATCAGTTACAATGTAACCAGGTAGTGCCAGGTCCTCTCTGATATTGAAGTGGTAGCTATTTTGTAGGAACTGGGGCGAATTATCATTCGTGTCCAGAACCGTTATCAGCACTACAGCGGTAGAGTTAGAAGATGGATCGACTACTTCAGATGCCTGTGTAATGAGCAAAAAATGGTAACCACGTCACAGTAAAGAGGTAAGATTGCCAGGCTTCCATGCAAAAATTCGTGTCAGAATATGGAATGCTCATGTGGTGTCATAGACAATACGCGTGTAGAAATCACCACGGTGCGAGTGAGAAAACTGGAAAGTTAGCAAGAGTTATCTATCTTCTCTTTGTGTAAAACCACAAAGATGTGTTAAAACACATAGGTGGCAATGAATCTTAATAGGCGGATTGGATGGGCTAAGGAGACAACTGAAAATTTCTCAAATCTAACTGTCAGCTGAGGCAGACGCGTTTTTTAATCTGATAGCTGAGATCTGCGATCTGCAAAATTCACTAATAGGTAAGGAATGGACTGAAATTCCAACAAATAAATGAGTCTGTGTCCAGAGCCCCCATCTAAACCCTCCTAGAGAGGCCTGACAACATAAGAAAGAAAAATTTTGTTCGGATTATACTAATGTCGCTAGCAAAGCCCCGGATAAACGTTGTACTGAATTCGGTTGGCTAGCAATGCTGGGATATTTAATCAAGATTCTACCTACTGCATGGTACTCTTTTCAGCAGACATAGATGTTTTTCTATACGTGTCGGATTTTAAAGTGTGGAAACCCCTTTGATGATTTGCTGTATTAAATAATAGGAAAAGTTGTAAAGCAAATTACCCGGACAGTAATGCTGAAGAAGTCCGCGTTCTCGGCATCAATCCTGCCATTTACGGTAATGTTTCCAGAAGTCTTGTCAATAGCGAACAGACCTTCATCATTACCTATTTACAAAAAGAGATGAAATGTTAGCTAAAAGCCTCTAACCCTCCCGGTGTAAGACTTCTGAACGAACGGAAATGGCATATGAACAAACGAATGACCATTTTTCTTGTTAGTTCACTACAGTGGCACATGTTGGGTTCAGGCTTTCGGGAAAATTTTCTAAGTGTGACAATTACTTGATTCTGTCCCCTTTGTAAGCCTAATTAGAATAATATTTTGCACAAGTGGGAACAAAGGATGGCTGTCGCCCCTGGCCTTTTGTGAGAAGCGTTTGGCCAAACTGGCTTTCATGGCCATCCTGTATTGTAGGTTATTTCAGTTTCAGCAGCACGAAACTACTTGAAATATTGCTAATTTGCACCTTCCCTTCAGGATGAACATCTTTGTTTACGCATTTTAATAGGATTTACTGTCATTTCATCTCATGCATAAGCAAATAAACGCTGTCGCACTTACCACTTATTATTTCATAAGTGACTGCGTTGCCAACTCCGGCATCACCGTCAACTGCTTGCACTTGCACGATCAGTGATCCCTGGAACAAATGTGATAGATTTGGAGATCTGAAAATTATTATAGTTGTTATTTATTATCATCGTGATCGTGAACATGTTCGTGATCGTTATCATCACCATGTTCGTGATCGTGAACATGTTCGTGGTCCTGAGCAAGATCTCCATCGAGATCGCGATCTTGATTATGTTCGTGATCATGATCCTGACCACCTTCGCGATCGTGATCTTCTACGCGATCGCAATCGGGTTATGTTCGTCTCCGTGATCGTCATCGTGATCGTATTCGTTATCGCCGTAGCTATCGACATCGTAAACGTCATCGATATCGTCTTTATTATCCTAGTCAAGAGTCATCATCAGACTCGCTTTTGATTGTTTCATAAACAATGAAATCCAATGGGCTTACGTTATCAGTTTCACACTCACCGAGCCGTGAGACATCCAGTGTCCTTTTAAGACTTTGAAAATAAGTAAGGCTAACGCAGCTCAAAACATGGTTACTGCCACCACCGTGGGAGTGCGAGGAGGACAGTTGGCGATTTATCTCATATCTAACGGCTCTGATGTTAGATGGAAGGCTATTCCATAAATGTGTCCCTCTGTAGCGGAAACTACGTTTCAAAAAATCGGTACAGGGTCCTGAGGCAAAGCCAATTTGTTTTCAATATTTCTCATTTCATAGTCCGTGCTGAAGGGTGTAAAGAGACCATTCAGGTACTCCGGAGACTGAATCTACACGACTTATTTGAATATTAACAACAACACTAATTCTTACCTTCGGTTTGTTTTCTGGGATTTGTTCGAGATAAATAGGTCTTAGAAATTTGGGTGGATTGTCGCTGACATCAGAAACATCCACAATAACAGTTGTCTCTGATTCACGAGGAGGATCTCCACCATCCTGTTATAGACAGAAATAATTAAAAATCATTCCATTTGCAATGTACTAGCTGCACGTCGTATTTTCATCTCTCTTCTTGATGCTTTAAAATGTGGTAAGACATGGTCTCCCGTGCTTAATATTTTTCTTTACCGCCTAATACTTTTAAAATCTTCTTCTTTAAATTACAAATCAAATGAAAGAAATTCCAGTTGAGTTTCGATTAGAGAATCGTATCGGATAGTTTGTAATAAAAATAGTGGTCAAACCTTGAGAGAGAATGATTTTTTTCGAAAGAAGTAATTCATCCGACAACGCCGCCTTTTCGTTTTGTATATTCGGGCGACTCTTAAATATAGCAAATAGTCAAACAAAATAATTGTGTGCATTGTAGTAAATACCTTTGCAGTCACAAACAGTGTATATCGCTGCACTTTCTCAAAATCCAGAGGTCCATTGACGGTTATCTTGCCATCATGGTTGCTTATTGCAAAGGTGTTCGTCTGTTAAAGAAAGAAAAAGCTTCTTTTAATTATTTCAAATACTTACCGATGATTCGTCACGCTTACCCGTATCTTTAACACTGTTTTTATAAATCCTGACATCAATATGTTGTCATTTTGTCTCCGGATAGCGGGTTATGGCAAAGTGGGTGAATGGAGGGGGAATCATATTTACAAGAAGAAATAAAAGTCTTTTCGACGTTATAAGGTCTGTATACCAAACATGCTGTGAATTTATGAAAATATGATTGATCATCGCAGTTATTCACACAACTTAAGCATTTGTGAAATTAAAGTCTGAAAAAAATTCAGGCCTGAACGAGATTCGAACCCATGACCTCTGCGATACCGGTACAGTGCTCTACCAACTGAGCTATCGAGTCATGTGGGAGCTGATCACTTTGCGAGTTCATAATATATCCGTAGATGATGAAGAATACAAGTGAATATATGAAAGATCATTTATATGAACTTTCAAATATTCACTTGTATGCTGTGAATATAACGGGAGAGAAATGACCGATGAGAATCGGGACTTTCAATAGATAGACTCTCTTTTAATAGATAAGTACAATCCCATGGGAAAAGATTTATTGGTTAGATTGCTTTACATATCCTTGAACAAGTAGCAATGCATCAATGGGAAGCGGGATTTGGATGATAAATAAATGTTGGTTAACTGTTATCCAATATATAACTACAATCCAATGGGAAAGGAATTATTGGGTAGATAGCGTTATGCAACTTTGAACAAGTGAGGGGAGACCGGCAATGCATCAATAAGAATCGGCATTCGAATGATAAATAAGTGGTGGTTAACTCTTATCCGGTAGATAAGTACAATCCAGGGGGAAAGGATTTATCGGGTAGATAGTTTTGCACATCCTTGAGCAAGAGAGGGGACCGGCAATGCAACAATCGATGTGCGAAGTATGAGTGGGAGAACAAATCAACAGACCCACACTGGGCCAAGTAGCCAAAAATAAGAAAAACGAAATCGAATCAACAGCAGCAACAAATAGAAAAATTTCTAATGTGATGGATTATGTCTCAACCAGATAGCTTATAATTTATTGAGTCTATGTAAATATAGAAAGCAGCAAAATAGAGTGACAGCAAAGGAGAAGAACAGAAGCAGACGATCAAACAAAGTTGGCTAACCTTCCAAGGATTTATTGAACCCTTTAAAGAGAAACCAGAACACACAATCGGTGCAAAGAACCGTAAAGGTTGGTGTGCATATAGTAAAGAAATAAAAAAGGAGAAAAGCTGTCTCGTGTAATGGGGACAACTATAGAAAGGAAAACTTTGGTTGTGTGAGGCCTTGGCTTGTTAGTGGTAAGAAAAAAACGAATGCTACTGAAGGGAACCTGAAAGTAGTTTGTAATTGTGTAACGCCTGGATGAGCTGGACAAGGCGATGTCAAATGGCCAGTGAAGGAGTTGCCAAGATTCATATCAGTCGTTGTCGGGCCTTGAGACGCAATGGTTTGCACCTGTCTTAATGCACCCCCTGGGGTCAGATCAACTCAAATACCAAATTAACTGTGAGTATTCGAGAAAAACAACTGATGTAACAGGCACATTATGATATGCACAACTAATTATGAAAGAACAAAAGAAAGCACCACAGCTTTCACTTGAGGTGTAGATGATAGCCCAAGAGAAGACTAAAAATGGGCTAGTGACCAAGTGTGACGTCAAGATCGCGGGATGCTGGTCAAGTTCCTTTTTCACGCTTTTAGGGACAAAGATAACACGAAAAAGGAATTGAATGAGGCCAATATCCGGTCGACATCTCTACTGAACAAACTTGGTCAATAAAAGACTTATTACATGCTATAAAGAACACCATTATTTTGGTGCTCCTTTCATATACCCATATATCTTTGGGGCGGGTTGCTTAACACCTTAAAATTATGCAATGCCACAACTTATGTAATCCCCACCCTTTCATATACCTTTACCCTTAAAATGTATCCCTTTGGGACGGAATCTCCTTTATGGTCCGTTGGGTATTGTCCCTCTAATCGCTGTTAGAAAGGTATCTTGAGAAACGCATAAATGTACTCCTCTGTTAGCAAATGTTTTCAAGCTGTCGTTCAATATAGCTTTACCTGAGTTGACTGGCTAAACATGTATGATACTATTTGATTCTGACCCAAGTCTCTGTCGATGGCATGCACTTGTATCACAAGGTGACCAATGGTGTCATTCTAGAAAGAAAAATACGGTTTATGCGGATGTTATTAAACTAACGTTCATGGTGGTTTAGTCTCTTTTCTTGCGAATATATGGATGAAAGACTAATATCTGTATGGCTCAGCCAGTGGACATTGCACTTCAATAGCTAAAGGGGAGGAATGACTTTGAAGCTCAGAGAATCTGAAAGGAGCAAACAAGGATGCCACAATTTATGTTAGAAGGTCCACAATCGTGCAACAAACTTTTGTTTTGCGCTCATACAAAATGCATTTATCAGGTAGCCGAAACAATTTTATTAGCTAGTTCCTCAGACAACAAAAAACAGCCTTAGCGTCTTGTTCACGGTGCAGAGCCGAAAAAGAGAACAAAAACCTAATACAAAGAACTTTCAACTTGAAGGCTTCATAACTATTCCCCGAATATTAAATGAAACGATGTGCAAACCGGATTAATTCTAGATTTAAAATGCTAAAGCAGGCTGCATCTAAAGATTCTCTTACCTCAGCAATTCTAGCCAAATATGGAGTACTGACGAAGGTTGGTGTGTTATCATTAACATCGACAACGATCAGGAAGAACAATTTTGATGTCTAGTGATAGAAATAATGCATAATTAGCAGGGTAGGAGGAAGACAAGGCCAAGTGGTTATTTTAGGGCGCTGGATTTTATTATGTAGTCAGGAGGTCCCGAGTTAGAATTCGCCTCCCTGCCACTAGGTGGATTTGTGTTGGGTGGTTCCCAAGCAATAAAGCTCCTCCACGTCTTTTAAAGGTTGAGAAGCAGCTCTCGTAAGGTCTCACATGAATGGCTTGATACCCGTTGAGAGAACAATAGAACAAACCACAGAAACAATGCCCCTAGCCCCAAAAACTATAACGGCTGCTAACAAGCAAAAGAATTACAAGGCTACTCTTCTGCTTGTAAACAGCTAACTGGTCAGCCTCCAGTTAACAGTTTAACAAGCTTTCATTTCTATTTGCAATCATTTGTTTCTTTGTTTATTGTGTCCCCAATTAGTACAGCAGTGCTAAATACCATGAACTTTAATAATCCGATTATTCTTATACTTGTTTGCCTTTCAGAAAATCAGAAAATTGACTACTTTTTCTGCCTGAAAATGAATTGTGTATTTCCATGAGTTACCTTCCGATCCGATAAGGTGCAACCGTTACATTGGTCAGCAACATATACTCTAACCTCGTATTGATCTGTCGTCTGTTAAAACAAAAGAAAAATTAGAGAAATCATTAGAGGGGTTAGGAGAGGTTATAAATTGTTAACCATAACGGGTGGATGGTGGTATCCACTGGATGAATTAACATCTAGACAAGAGCTGTATCAATGGAAATATTTTACGGGTTTGGGCAAACTAGACGAGAGCGACAAGATTAACTAAATGTGTCCACCAAGTTTGAGTCAACTTATGGGTTGTTTTATGGACATAGGTTCCCCATACCGTTAAAGTCAGTGCCGTGTATTTGTGATAAGCAGTGTGTCTAGCAAAATAGTGGTGTGTTAAATTTGGTCGAGAAACACTAAGAAATATAAAGCGGTGCTAGCCCGCAATACAGGGGTATTTTGGCGAAAAGAATCATCTTTGACTGAAACCCTGACGACGCTTGGGGAGAGACGAAGAGGTGGGCGGGGGAGTAGCTAGGAGCGAGGCCAAAGCAAACAGGGCGGCCAATCTACTCGATCGCCAGGTAATACCCATAACTCGCGAACACGCAAAAAACGCCAGCAACGCAGGCTAAGCCGGTGTACACAAATGCCTCTTTAACAGAATAAAGGGACTAATGGCGACTGAACTGCCCTGTCTCCAGATTTTGATCAACAAACCGGTGCACGGCCATTTTACCGATTTCTCGCGCAATTTGCTTCATCCTTGGCAAAGTAATTGTCATTTGCCAACTCACCTCTCTGTCGAGTTCTTTTTGAAGTGTCAAATTACCAGTGTTGTCAATCTGGAGCAGATCCTGAACCGAGGAATCCAGCGAGAAGACCATGGGATCATTTTCATTGTCTGTAGCTCTTATCATAGCTACGGATGAACCTAACGTGGTACCGGAAGGATGAAAACCGTTTTTTACGGAAATTGCATACGACACGGGCATTTTACTTCAAAATAAATAAAAAACTCCCTCTTCAAAAAAAACAAAAAAACAAGCCACAAGCCCTCTTTCTTTTATTTAACATATTGTAGCGAGAGGTGAACGTCTGTTATTTTAACTCTTTCTTCTTCGCTGCTGTTTTTTTTCCTTTCCTTTTTTTTCTTTTTTTAGGCTGGTTTCAACCTCTGGAGTACTCTGGTTCTTTGGTAGATTGCATTTTGACAATTAATTATTCAATGTAGTTTTGTGCGCCATTATGTGGTACTCCAATTCAACTTATTTCTCTCACTCTATGATCAATCAATCAACCAATCAATCGATCTATCAATTAGTCAGTCAGTCAATCAGTCAGTCACTCAGTCAGTCAGTCGGGCAGTCAGTCAGTCGGTAAATCAATCAGTCAGCCAATTAATCAGTCAGTCAGTCAATCAGTCAGTCAGTCAGTAGGTCAATCAGTCAGTCTGTCAATCAGTCAGTCAGTCAGTCAGTCAGTCAGTCAATCAGTCAGTCAGTCAGTGAGTCAGTCAATCAGTCAGTCAGTCAGTGAGTCAGTCAGTAAGTCAGTCAATCAGTCAGTCAGTCAATCAGTTAGTCAATCAGTCAGTCAATCAGTCAGGTAGGCAGTCAATCAGTCAGTCAATCAGTTAGTCAGTCAGTCAATCAGTCAGTCAGTCAGTCAGTCAGTCAGTCAGTCAATCAGTCAGTCAATCAGTCAGTCAATCAGTCAGGTAGTCAGTCAGTCAATCAATCAATCAGTTAGTTAGTCAGTCAGTCAGTCAGTCAGTCAATCAATCATTCAATCAATCAACCAACCAATCAATCAATCAATCAATCAATCAGTCAATCAGTCAATCAGTCAATCAGTCAGTCAGCCAGTCAGTCAGTCAGTCAGCCAGTCAGTCAATCAATCAGTCAATCAGTCAATCAGTCAATCAATCAGTCAATCAGTCAATCAGTCAATCAGTCAATCAGTCAATCAGTCAGTCAGCCAGTCAGTCAGTCAGTCAGTCAGCCAGTCAGTCAATCAATCAGTCGATCAGTCAATCAGTCAAACAGTCAATCAGTCAGTCAGTCAGTCAGCCAGTCAGTCAATCAATCAGTCAATCAGTCCATAAAGGATAGATGGTGTTACCCACTGGATGAATTAAAATCTATTGAAAAGAGCTGTATTAATGGAAATATTTTATGGATTTGGGCAAACTAGACGAGAACGACAAGATTAACTAAATGTGTCCACAATCAATCAATCAATCGATCAATTGCTTAATTAATCAATCAATCAGTCAGTCAGTCCATCAATCAATCAATCAATCAGTCAATCAGTCAATCAGTCAATCAGTCAGTCAGTCAGTCAATCAATCAATAGGTCAGTTAATTAATCAACAACTTTATTTATATCCGTCTGCAGTGTCAAAACCACTAGCTGACCATCACTACAGAGAACCTACTTATTGAGGACACAAAGTACATTAAGAAATGTAAATAAATTTAGAAAAGAGAAATACAGTCGAACGTCTCCTTACGAACACCTCTCTGATACGGACAGTTCGAAATCCCTGTATTCGACAAAGTTATCACGTGTTATAATCAAGAAAACGAAACAAAAGAAAAGAGACACTTACCCACGGTTGCATTCTCATACACTGTAATAAGACGACTCTGGGCGGTGTCAAAGGAAGGTTTCAGATTTTGTGCTACAAAACAAGTAATGGTTAAAGAAGAACAATTAGCTGAACACCCTAAACAAAGTGGAATAAGAGTGTCCTGAGAAACTCTGAAGTACGAGGGAGCAGTTGCGCGCGGGGTGTGGTGACTTTTAAACGGCATTTAACCAACATTCAGTTATTATCAATATTATACGATGTTCTTAAATGGCCCATTTTACAGTTTGGTAGTTGCGGTCAGGCCTTTGAACGGAAGCGAGATTATATTGACTTCTATCATGCAAACTTTACTACCTTTTAAATGGAAATTATTCTTTTATCGTGCTAACTAGTTTGATCTGATCACAACGTCAGCCCAAACCTCGCTTCCATACAGAGGCTAGGTTGCACTTTGTAGTGTTGTTACCTTATATGCAGTCTTGATGCCAATGTGGTAATGCTTTGTTCTATTGTAAGAGCACGAGGTTGCAAGATCGAAAGTCAGTTGTGCGAGCAGGGAATAAAACCGATGTGTATTTGTATGAACTGTGGACTCTCAAGCTGAGTCTGAGCAACGTCGCACACTTCACAACAAGGCGTCCTGCGCGATAGAGCTTTTTCGAGAGAGGTCGTCGGATGAAAGAGTCAAGCCTACGCGACAAGACTGAATGGTAGTCTTGGTTTTATATTTATATATATATATATATATATATATATATATATATATATATATATATATATATATATATATATATGAGTAATAACGAAGAGGCAAGATTTGCTGTTACTCCGAGTTTCGTGCTTACGCACTCATCAGACAGTATTTAAATACTGTCTGATGAGTGCGTAAGCACGAAACTCGGAGTAACAGCAAATCTTGCCTCTTCGTTATTACTCATATACTCAGCTCTACACTATATGTGTATTGAGCACTATTTTAATGGGATCTGCTACTTCCTCATATGGTTATATATATATATATATATATATATATATATATATATATTGCATATCTAGAGGAAATGTTCAAATTTGCATTCCTGCTCGGGAAGTATAAGCAATGATACATTTTACCACAATTGCTTCTAATCTTGCAATCTGATTGGCTAATTTGCCGTTGTCGATAAGAGTCCAGGCTCTGAAAAAAACATTTCCCTTGACGTTGAATATTGTAGTAAAAACAAATCGAAATGTGGTTTAGCGTGGTCTGTACTCTTATCGACAACGATGCGCGTCATCATGACAGTGGTCTAAATTTGTTATAGACTCACTCGGCTGCGCCTCGTGAGTCCACAGCATTTTGACCACTGTGATGACGCATATCGTTGTCGATAAGAGTACAGACCACGCTAAACCACATTCGATTTGTTAATTAGACACATGAAAACTCATAAGACCGTTTTTTAAACTCGTGGATAGGCGAAGCGTAGAAACGTGTTTGTTGCGGGGACCCCGATATGCAAATGTGTCACTCACTCACTCACACAGGTGTAGACACTGTTCGTAATTAGTCGGACCGAACGAGAGCGCCTGAGCCCGACGCCATGTTGGAATAGTAACCGAGCCCGAAGCCATATTGGAATAGTAACCGTGCAGTCAGTGCTAGCCTCGCTATCGTGTTTGCGTGGTTACCACTCAATGTGTGCATCGAGCCAGCCCGAATTTTGTAGCTTTTGCACGACCATTAATATTAGGTCTTTGGCTAAATTGAAGTAGAGTTGACTTCGAATGTTCGAATTAGTACTATGGCCAACTTGAGGGCTGAATTTCACGAGCATTTGACTCGTCAAGGCGTTAAAAATGACAAGGTGATGTGTATTTGTTTGCTGGAAAGGGACTTGCAAATGAGTAAATCTCGTGCTAATGTGGTAAGCTTTCATGAGAATGTGTCTTATTCGTCGACCTTAATGAACTTATATGAGCGAAACGAACAATTTTTAATAAACGAAACAGCTATTGAAAACAGGGCAAACATCGGCACCATTATATAATACTGTAATTTTGTTTTTAACATCTAAACCTGAGGCCAGCCGAAGTATTAATTGTTTTAAATATAAGCTAAGCTTACGACGTTGTGTCAGCCTTGCAGTAGTCTTTGACTTATTATCGTTTTACCTTTCAAGTTTGGCTCATTAGACCTCCTGTGAGATCCAACGTTCAATCAAGCAGGACCTTCGTTCAGAGCTTTGCAGTTTATAGTACTTAAGTTTTCCATGTTGAGTTGTCCACTTTCAACCGACATCGATTTAAGTTTAGATTAAAGTTGCGTTCCCTATACTTGCCTTGTTTATTTTATTACTTTGATCTGAACTCTAAGTGGGATGTGAAATGCACATAAACTTGGAAAAAAATTCCCAAATACTTGATTTTGAAAAGCTTAAATGATTTTTACCCTGTCTTTTGTTTACACTTTTGCTTCCTGATTGAAAACATAACAAAGGGAAAGAAAACCCCTGTGAGCTTGAATTTTTTGGATCAACACTGAAGATGTTTGCAAAAGAGGCTACTTATTTAATTTTTTGGCAGGAGTGTCCTCTGTGACCCAAGAACCCTTAACCTTTACCACTCCGTGTTCAGCTGCAATTTTGCCACCCTAGCTATTCTGGACGTATATGTTTGCAATATGTGTGCAACAAAAACCAACGAAAAAAGCCTACGTTTGTGAGATAAGTACGACCTTGCGTGGTACGAACCCGGCTTGTTTTAACAGCCTTAAATAATACACCAATAATTGCAAGTTCACCAACATGTTTCATCTCTAGATTACTTAATCCACGAGTTTGGCCATAGGTCTCCTTTGATCCTTAGCTTTTTTCACTGTTACATGACTTTTAGTCGAAAATGTTTCTAAAATTCAGTGTGGGGATAAAGAACTTTTGTCCCACAACTCTGAAGAAAAAGAAAACATTAAAAAAATGACTTTTGCCAAGTCGTTATATCTGATTGAGCATTCAACGCGTATTGCAGCTCTCTATTTCTACCCATACTAACTTTCGGGTTGTCGCATGTTCTTTTACGCTTTATTCCGACAACCCGGCTTTCCCGAAACAGCTGTATACGCAGTTTGCAAAGGCTCGCAGAGGGTCATGCACAGCGTTGAGTAACCACTGACGGTTTACCTTGAATTGGTGAATATTTCCATGTATATCTTTCAAACTAGGTCTAGCTCTTTTGATGTCATTTCATGAATGACAATTGACCAAAGGTAAATCTCGTGTGTGTTTAAAATTTGACTTAACTCTTCAAACAATTCAAAAAACATACAGTGTTACGTTCTGTCTGAAAATCTTTCCTTTCTGTCGTGACAACAACCAACAGAAAACTAAGATGGCTGTGAAGGTGCATAAACTTTACATATAGTCTTTAACGTCCGCAGTCATCCGTATTCGAAAGCGAATATCACGCCATGGTACTGTCTGGCATATGTTCCCATTGTAATGTAAAACAAAAGTCTGAAATAAAACAATTATCTCCTTGTGCCGTTAGCCACGCGATTGAATCGATAACTTAGAGACTGAAAACGGACTCATTGCCATACCATAAGAAAATTGTTCGGCCTAGCTCATTAAGTTTTCCAGCATCTTGTTTTCAAAACAGTGAGATAGAAATTTTTTCTAGGCCATGTTATATAAACCGGTAGGCAATATTCTGGTTGTTAACCCGACTTCGGTTCGCTTCCGTAATTTTATGCACAAAAGCTTTCTTCCTCAGAAAAGAATACTGCAATTAGCTTAGCATTGAAGTCGCTCGGTACATTTCAAAGAGTGAAATGATTACAACTGTCTGCTTTTATATCACTTGTTTTCCATCTATGTTGCTGCGAATCTTGTCGATCTGTTCGCTTTGAAAGCGAGTATTGACCAAAATTTAAGGTTCCAAAAGTTCCTGTTTATTAAATTCAGTCACATTCCCCATTGTTTAAGGGTGTTGCTTTCACAAACATTAGAGAAATACATTTGCATGATATTTTTGCAGGTTCTAGAATACGCGGTCACAGACATCGGTTAATTCAAACACTTTATTTTCTGTTAAGTAATAAATTGAATAGGAGTGAAATTTATGTATTACAAGTAATGTTCAGAAAACACATAACCATTCGAATGCCGTTAACTGAAAAACCTGGCTCATTGAAATAATTAGACTTCAAAATACAGATCGGTAATATTATAGATTATGTTAAGGTTGTCGAACGGCTTTCGCAGTTTGTAATAAGGTTTTTCCTTGTTAATTTACCAAGGCCTGTGTCGCTTGAAGCAGCTTATAACACTTCGAACCGACCTATCGAATATGCCATATTTTTGAAATTTGTGACTAAACCTCGTTTATTCTAACTTAGTTTCGTTATATCTTTACGCTCGCTGGGAAAGTTGAATCCTTTTATTTAGCACGTACCTTTAGTGCGCGATTGCTGTTCCTGAATTACACAGACCAAGATGAACAGAAAGGCAAGACTGTTTCTCAAAGGTGACATTTTCCCTTCTGGCCTGATCAGCGCTCAGTTGTCCTACTTTCCACTGAGAGGTGAATTTCGAAACCACATGATATTTTATTTTTCTGCCACAGGACGAATCGACTACCTGAAAGGAGATATAAAAACATCAGTTACCAGACTAAATATTTGATAAATTGCCTCGTGGAGCCTATTCACTGATTGATTATCATACCTGGTTTGAGTGTTTCTCATCTTCGCTTCGTATTCCAAAATTTAGTATAGTGAAAATTGCCAGAATACGGTCTGAGTGTATTGCCAACGGCAACGATCAGAAGCTTTCATCGGCCACGCGGACTATATGACTTCACCAGTCACAGTAACAAAGCACTTCGTGACTAAGGCGTTAAATAATTACTTCTTTTCCGCACGACCTCCTTAGTATTTTTCTTATCAACCCGGACGAACTCTAAGGTCTCGAAATTTACATTTTAATTCTGAGTTCAACGTGATTATCATTGCCCTCGCCGGCGGGCTGTAGTGCAATTATCTTTCGCAGTTGACGTCACTTCCATGCCGACCCCAGTATCCCAAATAATTCGCATTTGTTATCATTTTTGTGTGTGTATCTCAGCTGTTTTGAAAATGTTACCACTCGTTGTCCAATAGTATCGCTTGTATGCGAGCCGCTTGCCATAACAAAGATACTCCAGAGAGAGATTACAAAATGCTCAAAAATATAAAACAGTGTATTTTCCACTTCATATTCGGGTATGGCTGTGATACTCAATTCTATTTTTCAGTGTGTGTGAAAAAATAGAAGCACCTGTCAACAACTTTTAACGGAATTCTAGTTAGTTTCCTGTAATGTGTCCCGTTAATTAAAATCCTCTTGTGTTTGAAATCCCTCATTTTTCTCATCAAGAGCCCAGAATTTCGGAAATATTGTGATTTGGAATCATGTTAAAGGTTGAAATGTTAAACTCATTTAGCGAAATAGCGGACATAACCTGCCGTGCTACAAATCCCATGTCAAGGAAGACATTTGCCAGTATATTTTTTCATGTTGCCTACCTTTTTAAAGCGTGCCTTCCTCTTCACCTTTCCTTTAGCAAACAATCTTTAGCTTTCTATCACGATTTCAATAAACGATGAAACGCGAAATCGTTGGTAAAATTAAAGCAGTCCTTGGCATATGCGACTATCCCCTTTGCGTCTTGCGAAAGAACCAGCAGATACTTCCCGCAAGGTTATGAATCTTTAATAAGTGGTAATGTTCATAAATATACAAGTTTGGATTATGGGCCTAAGAACAATCATTAGTATTGTCGCCCAGCTAAGCGTGCGATAACCTTAATCGTGGCGTGATATCACCGCATTGAAATGAAACAAACCTTGATCACAAAAGAACCACTTAGCAAGTGATAACAATATTTTGTTTTTTTCGTCTTTTTACTTCTTGTGTTTACTACACATATCAGAATCTAGTTCACATTTGAATTTATTTGAAATGTATAGCGATACTTTCAAACGTTGTTGCTAAGTTCAATAAAATGACGAAATATTTTGCGTTTTATATATCTGCTATTGTTTCACTACCCTAGGCACCAATCGATTGATGTAAGAGAGTTGTATTTATTCACACTAATAAGACTTTCAATGTACAATATTTTGAAATACGTAATTCAGATTGCAGGGCTGTTTTAGTCACAAATACATGTACATGTACAATAAATTCTTCATATTATTGCTTTACAGTGGTATCCTAATTGGTGTTGATCAAAATAAAAAAAAAAAGTTACTTGTGTGACGACGGTAACGTAACATACGAAATTAGACTGAGATATTATAATTATGTATTCTTTGTATATTAAGATTTAAAATGCAGCTATTATAAGTATTATAATTTATGGCCTTGCATAAATTGCTTTGACTTATTTATAACTTTCAGTTTAGAATATCAATCAAACTAATGAAATTAGCGATGTACATTAATATCACTTTGTCCCGTTAAGACCAATCGATTTATAATTGAAATCGATCATTTGAATACGCATTTACAAAAGTAGGAACATCATTTATTTGACCAATAAAGCGGCCAAATGTGAGTTTTATCATTAAATATTCGACAGGTTTTTGCAGACATTTATTAACACAAAATATCGGCTGAACCTAAGGCAAGCGTTTGTGAACTTGTTTTAAGGATTGGTTCAATGCCTGGAAACTTAAATTCACAATAGTCGAAAGCACCGCTCTCGCCAAAACAACACTTATAGCTTCCTCAAAATAATAATAAAAAAAAACCTTCCTCAAATGTCTTAAACCCAGAAAAAGATGTCTGTGCTGAAGGTGTCCACGTGGTTTTGCTGAGCTTTTCGGTCTAATGAGACCGATGTTTATTTTTCTTGTGATGGTTCAAATATAAACAGGAATTATAAATCTCTTACTAACTCATTCTCGATAGCAGAGTTTCATTCCTTTCTTACGAGAGGGTGATTAAAACCTGACTATGTTGCCTTCACATCTCATGCTCGCTCGGCCCATCGCTAAAACACAGATAAAAGCCAGATAAAGCTAGATTAAAAAACCCTTATATTTATGTTTTTGCGTTCATCAGAACGTAGAGAGGAGGGGTGGTATAGTTAAGAGCCATGGACTGACTTCAATACGACCAACCTCTTTAATAGGAAAACCAGAGGGGAGGGGTGGAGCAGACGGAGTAGCCCTGAGCCGTATTACATAGGTGTCTGTACTAAAAATATAAAGAGTACACGGATTCAGGTATCTCTGGGACCACTGAATTCGAATCATCCGAAACGTAACATACATGTAGGGGTATTTGTATTATGGAGGGGCCGAAAAGAGAGGTTTGATTGTGCCTTAAAACATTTGAAAAATTAATCGTCTAAATTATCTCAACTTTCAACGAGCTTGAAACAGTTTTGTTATATGTTGTTGCTCAAGATATGCTATCTCTGTTGATAGTACTTTTAATTGATGAATGAATACCAAATTAAACATTGGTGATACATTTGTGAAATTTAATTCCATCTAGTTCTTGTTATTATGAAATCGAGAAAACATATCACGCAAAATTTGTCTCTGTTGTTCCTGCAAAATTACGAGCCCGCAAAAATTAGTGACAATGAGATAAATGGCAGCTCATTTTTCTTTTAATCTCAAAATGCTTTGAAAGCAGTTTTCTTTAAATCTGTAACTATATAGGGTGTCAAAGTAAAAGGAGGGAGGGCAGGAAAAGTGTCTTACCGCAAATGCGAAGTAGATTTTAGTTAATTTTATTCATGCATTTTAAGCAAATATCTCAAGATATATAAAACATAGATGTATAGTTAATTAGGAATCCAATCTGGCAAAAAGACGATCATTTTGCTGCCTAAACAAACGGGGGAGTCAAAAACATCGCAAAATAACTTCGATTGTCTCTTTAAAATCTGAACCGTTCGAGAAAGACAAAACTACTTTCATTGATTTTGCAATACAGCGTAATACAAAAAGCTAAGACATTTTTGCGTAGCTTCTTGAAAACAAATAACAACGTCCGTTAACTGGATACAAACTTTAGCTTTAGATTACAAAGTTCTTTCCAATATCCTAAACGTTTTTACATATATTGTTATAATTTTTCAACTTTTGTCTTTGTTTTCCTTGAAAGAAATGAATTTTGGAGATATTGTAACGTTTTCTGAACATCCTGAAATCAAGAATGGCGGATGCAAGATGGCGGATTTTTCAAAGAGATGACGTCATTCTCATAAGAGAATTCCCAATACGGCCCTGCGGAATAGGGTTCAATCGGTTGCTGCATTTTACTAGATACGTATAGCCACGAAACGATGTCGTAACTCTCTTGTGGAATTTTGTTTTTAAAATAATCTAGCATGGCGTCCAATTGGAAATTTTGAACCTCAATATTCTTCAATTTTAAATTTAAAGGTGAAAATTTAAACAACGTTCTTGGATGTATAAGCAGGCTCGTCGACTGACCTCGGTGGTCAGTGCTGTTGCTTATCAATTATCTCATGCGGTTATGACTATAATTTAGCTTGTTCACTCACTGAAAGGTAATGGTACTGGTACAGCTTACTCCATAACGAGCCAGACGTTCTTAGCAACCAAAAAACAGACCTGGGATCCCGTGGAGATGTAGAACTTTTAGTCCTACATCTCCACGGGATATTCAGTGGCTTACAACATTCCAGTGTAATCATATCCCTGTCGGTGATCGTTTATGTTCCACAAAACGCGTCAAGTTTTGCACGAATGTGTCATAATCCTAAAGTGTGAAATTAAATTTACTGTAAGACAATTCCATCGTGTCAGAAAGATACAAAACATTTTACTAGTCGGCGATTCGGGAAATCGCGCGACTGACGTGAAGAATTTGGATTAAAAGAAAAAATAACGTTGAAACAATGTGTTTTCTAGGCTGGGGCGCAAACGCCAGTTTAAAACTTAGACTTTTTGATACATTTCTTACTCTTGTAAAGCTACGGAGCACGTATAGATGAAACGTTTTCGCTAATCTCAGTTATCACTGTTATTCACTAAGCGAGGGGACTATGCCCAGCAGCCCAGAAATGTCCGAGAGTCAGAAATGTTCTCAGATTTTTCGCGGAAAGCCTAATTGAAACCTGTTTAGGGTATTCTCTGTATACATGTTTGTTGCTTAGCGATTCCAAAAATAATCTGAATTTTCTAGTATTCGAATTCGAAGATCATGTGCACCGACACTTTGAAAATCAGTTAATGTTATGGGCAGTCAGGAAATTATCTCAAAAATTATGTCAAAGTTCTCAAGAGCGATAGAAATCTCGAGTACATGATGTAATTCTTTACGAGAAATGCCGAGCGATTCTGGAAACGGCACGACGGAAAAATCACTATCACGATTTTGTTACATATCCCGAAGCACTCAGCAACTGTATTGCATGGACTTCAGCCTGGATGAACCAGAAAGGATATGTAACATTTTCCTATAATGTCACGCACGACGGAAAAATAACTATGGCGATTTTGTTACAAATCCCGAAGCACTCAGCAACTGTATTGCATGGACTTCAGCCTGGATGAACCAGAAAGGATATGTAACATTTTCCTATAATGTCACGCACGACGGAAAAATAACTATGGCGATTTTGTTACATATCCCGAAGCACTCAGCAACTGTATTGCATGGACTTCAGCCTGGATGAACCAGAAAAGGATATGTAACATGTTCCTATAATGTCATGCACGACGGAAAAATAAGTATAACGATTTTTTTACATATCCCGAAGTACTCAGCAACGGTATTGCATGGACTTCAGCCTGGATGAACCAGAAAGGATATGTAACATGTTCCTATAATGTCACGCACAACGGGAAAATAACTATGGCGATTTTGTTACATATCCCGAAGCACTCAGCAACTGTATTGCATGGACTTCAGCCTGGATGAACCAGAAAGGATATGTAACATGTGTCTATTATGTCACGCACGACGGAAAAATAACTATAGCGATTTTGTTACATATCCCGAAGCACTCAGCAACTGTATTGCATGGACTTCAGCCTGGATGAACCAGAAAGGATATGTAACATGTTCGTATAATTTCACGCACAACGTAAAAATAACTATGGCGATTTTGTTACATATCCCGACGCACTCAGCAACTGTATTGCATGGACTTCGGCCTGGGTGAACCAGAAAGGATATGTAACATGTTCCTATAATGTCACGCAAGACGGAAAAAATAACTATGACGATTTTGTTACATATCCCGAAGCGCTCAGCAACTGTATTGCATGGACTTCAGCCTGGATGAACCAGAAAGGATATGTAACATGTTCCTATAATGTCACGCACGACGGAAAAATAACTGTGGCGATTTTGTTACATATCCCGAAGCATTCAGCAACTGTATTGCATGGACTTCAGCCTGGGTGAACCAGAAAGGATATGTAACATGTTCCTATAATGTCACGCACGACGGAAAAATAACTGTGGCGATTTTGTTACATATCCCGAAGCACTCAGCAACTGTATTGCATGGACTTCAGCCTGGGTGAACCAGAAAGGATATGTAACATGTTCCTATAATGTAACGCACGACGCAAAAATAACTATGGCGATTTTGTTACATATCCCGAAGCGCTCAGCAACTGTATTGCATGGACTTCAGCCTGGATGAACCAGAAAGGATATGTAACATGTTCCTATAATGTCACGCACGACGGAAAAATAACTGTGGCGATTTTGTTACATATCCCGAAGCACTCAGCAACGGTATTGCATGGACTTCAGCCTGGATGAACCAGAAAGGATATGTAACATGTTCCTATAATTTCACGCACAACGTAAAAATAACTGTGGCGATTTTGTTACATATCCCGAAGCGCTCAGCAACTGTATTGCATGGACTTCAGCCTGGATGAACCAGAAAGGATATGTAACATGTTCCTATAATGTCACGCACGACGGAAAAAATAACTGTGGCGATTTTGTTACATATCCCGAAGCATTCAGCAACTGTATTGCATGGACTTCAGCCTGGATGAACCAGAAAGGATATGTAACATGTTCCTATAATGTCACGCACGACGGAAAAAATAACTGTGGCGATTTTGTTACATATCCCGAAGCATTCAGCAACTGTATTGCATGGACTTCAGCCTGGGTGAACCAGAAAGGATATGTAACATGTTCCTATAATGTCACGCACGACGGAAAAATAACTGTGGCGATTTTGTTACATATCCCGAAGCACTCAGCAACTGTATTGCATGGACTTCAGCCTGGGTGAACCAGAAAGGATATGTAACATGTTCCTATAATGTAACGCACGACGCAAAAATAACTATGGCGATTTTGTTACATATCCCGAAGCGCTCAGCAACTGTATTGCATGGACTTCAGCCTGGATGAACCAGAAAGGATATGTAACATGTTCCTATAATGTCACGCACGACGGAAAAATAACTGTGGCGATTTTGTTACATATCCCGAAGCACTCAGCAACGGTATTGCATGGACTTCAGCCTGGATGAACCAGAAAGGATATGTAACATGTTCCTATAATTTCACGCACAACGTAAAAATAACTGTGGCGATTTTGTTACATATCCCGAAGCGCTCAGCAACTGTATTGCATGGACTTCAGCCTGGATGAACCAGAAAGGATATGTAACATGTTCCTATAATGTCACGCACGACGGAAAAAATAACTGTGGCGATTTTGTTACATATCCCGAAGCATTCAGCAACTGTATTGCATGGACTTCAGCCTGGATGAACCAGAAAGGATATGTAACATGTTCCTATAATGTCACGCATAACGGAAAAACAACTGTGGCGATTTTGTTACATATCCCGAAGCACTCAGCAACGGTATTGCATGGACTTCAGCCTGGGTGAACCAGAAAGGATATGTAACATGTTCCTATAATGTCACGCACGACGGAAAAGTAACTATGGCGATTTAGTTACATATCCCGAAGTACTCAGCAACTGTATTGCATGGACTTCAGCCTGGATGAACCAGAAAGGATATGTAACATGTTCCTATAATGTCACGCACAGCGGAAAAATAACTAAGGGGATTTTGTTACATATCCCGAAGCGCTCAGCAACTGTATTGCATGGACTTCGGCCTGGGTGAACCAGAAAAGGATATGTAACATGTTCCTATAATGTCACGTACGACGGAAAAATAACTATGACGGTTTTGTTGCATATCCCGAAGCTCTCAGACACTGTATTGCATGGACTTTAGCTTGGATGAACCAGAAAAAGGATATGTCACATGTTCGTATGATATGAACGAGCGAGGGAAAAAGGACGATTTTGTTGTTGTTTTTGTTTCCTATAGTGTCACGCATTACTGAAAAACTAGGTGGTTTTTGTAAAATATCCTGTAGCACTCGGTAACGTAGAAATACTGCGAGGACGTTTGCGTGGGAAAACCAGAGCGGATTTATAATATGTGGCTACATGGTGATTTTACTATATAACTGGATTCGTCTTTCAGAAAACTGGTGTACCATGGACTTCAGTTTAGGGTCTAACCCACGAATGAAAATAGTGATTTAACATTTTAGTAGCTATCTAGTCCCCATTCAATCTAAAAGCATGACAATGGGTGTAAGTTATGATACAAATAAAATATTAATCGGAAGACTTAACTTGGTGCGTTTGACTTGTTGAGTTTTGAAGCTGTTGTCTTGATTCGATGCTCTGGGAGGTTGGTCACGGGCAGCGCAACCTGAAAACACTTTCTGGTTCTCTCCGTCGTTTTTGGGTGAATGAATTCATGTATAAATCAATCGTGGCTGGCGATTTCGTTTGGTTTTCAACAACTGTTTTATGGTTCAAGCGAAAACCAATCCAAATGTATAGTCAGGGCAGCTCCTTTGTTTCCCTTCCCGTGAAAAGAAAACCCACGCGCCTTCTTCAACTCCTCAAGGCAAATTCGATTGGAAACTGGCTCAATTTCGCACAAATGCGTCAGAGAGACACCATATCTTCTAACTCAGAGGCACATCTCGTTTTGTGTCCGTTTTCAACGACCGATGACGGGTCCATTCGAAGTCGAAGTCTTTTTTTTTATATATGACTGCGCAATATTCCCGCGTTATGAAAATTTATTATAAAATATCAATTACGTGGCCAGATCATATCTGAAAATAACCAGGTTACTTTTGTACACAATTACTCTCACTGAAAGCAATTATCGCTAACCACAATAGAACCGCAAAAGTCTTGCGATGACAGCAACCTAACAGATAAATGACATCACCCCATAGCAACCGGACCTGGCGAATTTTTGAGCTTCCGGTTAGCTCTGGCTCGTGATGTATGCAAGTTACAGTCGACTTTAATCGACTGTATATAATCAGAGATCTAGTTTTCAAATCTCCTTTCTTCCCAGTATGTTTTGTTGATCGCTATCTATGATGTTTACGCTTACGACTGTTGATGGCTTGGCTTCGAATACCGTTGCATGATAAATTTTTACTTTTAAAACTTAAGTCACATGACCTGTTTTTCCTGCCACGCGTAGTCGAGGCGATTTCGCAATTACCGACAATAATTAATTCTAATTTTTTTTACGCGCGACTGTACATGTAAATCAAAATGAGTATCAGCTTTTATCGACACACACAACATAATATTGAATTTTTGTCCTTTTTGTGCCGATCGATTTCCACCATAAGTAATCATTTTGACCCTGTTGTACAATATAAGTGAATACTTCCAACTCCCTTGCTTTCTAACGGCAACTTAATTATTAGCAATGCATTCGTTATATCCTCGGTTTTGATTTTGATCAACCTGCATAGAAAACACACGAGATAAATTACAGTGTTTTTATGGGAATCTAATGGTTCATTATTTTCTTAATAATTAAATTCTGCACAAGTTAGGAATAGCCAAGTTAAAATACTAGGCCAAGGTTTGCATTAACAAATTTAAGGGATGTAGCTGTGCCCAATTGCGTCTTTAATTTTCTATATATTTTGTCTATTTTTTTTTCCGACAACTTACAAAGCCTCGTAAAAATTTATAAACAAAATAAATGTATGGAAAATTAAAAAATACGACTGGAAGTTTTCTAACACAGTTACATCCCTCAAATTCGTTTATTCCCATCCTTTGCCTAGTATCTTATTTTTGCTATTCAAAAACTGTCCAAAATTCGATTTTTAGGAAAACTGTTTTGCACTGAATCCCCATACAAACACTGCAATATCCGGCGCGTGTTGCCCGCTTGGCAAGAAGGCTCCCAAAACCGTGATAAGTTACATTCTGCTTCTTTCGTAATCTTTAAAATACTGCCGCTATATTAACACAATAAAACGAAGAATATCTAAAGCCAGAAGTTAAGTTAACGGACTGAATTTTAATGCTCGTTAGTTACAAAATCAGGGTGAACTTGGAATACATCATGAGTTGTTTCTGAATGCGTCATTCATGGCTGATGTAAACCGGTGGAGACAAAAACGTCTTACCCTTGTCGCTAACAAAGAAATCTCTGCCTTCATTTCTACTTCTAAATAACACATTAGCACGCAGGCAATGGAGCGAGAACACGCTAATAGCCAAGGTGAGCAATATCAACAAGAAAACAAACATTAACTGAAGCATCCACAATGAATTAAATTTATAAGCTAACAAGCATACTTGATTTCGAGTACAGAGTACACTCCGAAGAAGAGATTAGGCGGCAACATCGACAGTCCTTGGCGAAATTTAAAGTTTCGAGATCCTAAATGTGACATTTCATCCTGGCAATTACTTTTCAGTGACGATCAAGGTTGTTCTCCAGATTAAAAAGTCATAAATTGAAAATGACTTCGAGCCCTTCATTACATTCAAAATTCAAAGCTTTTACCACCATATTTACACCTTTATACTATTTACTAATACATATTGAAGAACATACCTCTCAACAGACTTTAACCCCTCGAGCAATAAAACTATAATCCAGCAGCCTCAACGTTAAATAGACACGAATGATGTTAGCCTTGTCGTTTGCATATTGGCACATATATATACCTAGCAGGTGTTAAGCTTCATGAATAAGTAAAAATATCAATTTTATTTTGTCTGTTTCTTATTCTTTAACATTTGGTACTGATTTCATATAGCGCGTCGTTTACATGTGCCAAAGTAAAAATGTTTGCAATGGAATAGTCAGTTTGTACAGGCTTATGCTTTCAGAACAATTTCTTTTTCCATTTCGCTTATTGCTTTTATTTCTATTTTGATAATTCTTCCTACAAAGATTCAATTGTTATGTAAATTTATCATAGATGGGACGAACTTTCACTGACGTTTGATCACAATTCCTAAACAGTTCTTCTTGTACACTATAGGTGGTCCTAAAAATAGGATTTTTTTGTCTACCATTTCAAGCTTTATATACAGTTCAAAGAGATTATTTCAAAAAATATACTTACTACAATTTACTTTTATTACATTTTAAACTTAAAACTCCCTTTGAAGTAGGGACGATCGTCTTTATGCCGTTAACATTCCTGATCAGTTGTTACTATTTAAAGCGATGACAAACCAATATGTTTATCAGTAATTCTGTGATTTTCTCTTCATAAATAGAATGATAAGTCAATACACAATTGGCCAATATTTCCCCCAATGCAGGGCAAGGATTACAGTTCAAACAAAAAAGAAAGAAAACTACAACTAAAACAATCCCCCTCTCCCATCTCCACCACTTCTTCTTTAGGATGCGCTTGAATACAAGTCATTAAACGGAGAAAAACGGCCAACACCCATATAATTTTGTTCAGAAACATTTTTTTTACCCACAGAAATAACTAATTTGACCCATATCACGTAGGATAACAAATTATACATTTACATGATTACATTCCGCACTTTGTTTGTAGACTTTGCTTTAGCAACCTGGTCTGGCTTCCTGTAGAATTTAGACAATGGACATTAGCTATTCAAATGCTCACATCTTAGTTAAATTTTGCTGTTTTATAAGATATTTCATTATCGTATGAGAATAACTGGAGAGGAATCATTTAGCATCATCCCTGTTGCTTCTACTGGAATTATTGATTTTGCCTCCCCAAACATAATTTAATCAGTCTTTAACGAGACAAAATATGAAATCCTAAGTACAGCTATTAGCAAGAGTAAAGTGCAATTAAAAACGGCCAGGATTTTTTTCTGTCTTTTCTGCGAAAACTAGAGTAAAACGTTTAATTATCGATATATGTTCCGTCGCTGAACCTTTTTATGCCTATTGCATTCATGAACTTCTTGCATTCTTCTCGAAATGTTGCATTCATGTAACCAAATATAAGAGGATTCGCTATGCTGCTCAAACCGACCAGATACGTGGCGAAGAAGTAGGCTTGTCTTGGAAGGCGAAACTCCTTATGAGCTGTATCAATGGTCGTTACGATATACAGCGGTGTCCAGCAAACAAAAAACGCGAAAATGATAACAAACAATGTTTTTGTCATTACAATATCTTCTACTGAAAGTTTATTACTTGGCACGGTGGCCGCTTCTTCGACGCTCTGTAGACGCTTGGTAGCGTGCCGTTTCACCACCCTGTATATTCGCAGGTAACAATACGTTACTATCAACATGGGCAAAATAGTGAAGAAGACAATACGATATATTGCTTGCTTTTCTCGAGCGTTCTCGATGGTGTAAAAGCAGATCATCATTCCAGGATGAAAGCCGAACTCGTATCCGCGAAGAAGGAAAGGCAGCGGAGCGCAAAGTGCCAAGGTTGAAACTATTCCGATGGAGAGTAAGATATACTTTTTAACGAAAAGCTTCATGTAAATCCGTGGATAAAGCACTCGGACAAAACGGTTTACAGCCGTCAGTGGAAACATTAGCTGGGCGGTGTACGCTAAGACCACGCACCAATACCCTTGAAACTGGCAAGCAAACCACGATGAAATCCATCTACCATGACTGCTGACACCACACAAAAACGGCATTACCAGAGAAGCTATAAGGAGATCGGTCACAGCGAGTGCGAGCACATAGATATTTGTCACACGCCGAAGGCGATGGTTGCTGTAAACGGCCCAGCAGAGAAAAGCGTTTAAAAACAACGCCGCGATGTTTAGAACAACACAAACGGTTGTTTCAACCGCCACCGTTGATTTTTTTCGAGTGAAAAGCTGAATGGTGAGGTTATAGATAGCGAAATCATTTTCTGACACGTTGCTCGACATTTTTGAGAACTCCGCTTCGGTTAGCTACTGCTGCCGTGGTTAAATAGTCAAAATGTCCAATATTGACCGCCTGCCCGGAGTACGAATTATTAATTACTGCCACTTTAATATAAATAAGAATTGGCTACTGTAATCCAGAATTTTAAATTCAGATGGCTAGCGTCGCGAAAAATCTCTTGAATGAAACCACCTACTGGTCTAACCACTCTATTTACAAACAAAACACTTTGAACCGAACGTGTTTTTATACACTGTTCCGTTTTTATAATTGTTATCAAACCTGATACAGAAGCTTTCCTTTCAAAAACATATTATTTTGATACGCATATTTATTCACCACGGGAGAACGCAATGCAGTGAAAACACTGTTGTTGGAAAAAAAAACTGTCAAGGTTTAAAAACAACACTCAATTGTCACAAAAATTGGCTGCCATTTTTAGTGCTGTCTGAACAAAAAAATCAACATTCCTATCGTACTAAAACACATGCAACCCAAAATTGTTTTAAATCTTATTGCCAACGTTCATTGAAAAGGCGAATGAAGCGTGATTATCGTATCAAATGCTGATAAAAGAGATTTCTTTAAACAACACAAGATGGTATATATCGTTTGAAGTTCTCCCATGAGGCAGAAATAGACTGCAGAGATGTTTTATTGCATTTAGAAAGAGTTACCAAATAAATAAACGAAAAAAATTGTGTGTGGGACATTTGCCGTCGACTCTTCTAAAGTCTAAAAAAGTGACTAAAGCCAGTTGCAAAACACATTAAAAATTTATTGTGCTTTCTACAGTTTTGCATCAAACAAAATTAAAAAAGCCGGAATGACAACATACGTGTATATTGTCTTAAGGTTATTTAAATTGGCGGAGACACATTGTCTGAAGAAATGAGGTTTCGTTGTCACTTTACTTTCATCTCACAGAAAGTACCCGCAAGTAATTTGACAGTAAAGTTATAAACAGTCAGTTTAGATATTTCCAGCCAAGAATCACGAATAATTTTCCTTTTCAGCGATCCTTTTCTATCAATGATTGCAAAGTTTTCGAGGGATATCTAATATTTTGCCATTTTACCATATTAGGTCAAGACAATGGACCGAAATAAGCCCGTATTGCCCTGTAGAGTGCTATTTTGTTTTCGTCATTCCCTCGCGCCTTATGGGATCGATACGATTTTCGGATGATGCAGGTTGAAAATGGCATAACTGGGAAATACTTGAACGTTGGTCATATATTAAATATGCGCGGACATTTTCCCATTGCTCGTATTTGTCTTTACCCCTTCTGGACTCGGATAAATACTGCGTGACCTGCAAAACATCCTCACGCATTTATTATATGTTACAGTAAGCCATTGAATAAGATGTACTTATTAGATTTATTTATGGATAATTCAATTCCCGAGAAGACTTAATGAAGGCCATTAAGCGTTGTGCAACATTTAAGCCTCAGAATTCCTGAATGATATGGAGAGTGAGCGTACATAGCTGCAAGTTTCGAATGAAAATCCATACAAGTCCGCGAGCAAAACGGGGAAACTTTTAAATGCTCAACCCTAGCAAGAACCCCTGACGCTATAATAGCCCACAAAATACGATCTAGTATACGAAGAAACAAGAGATGAACTTACTCTCAGGATAGACTTTTGAGTTTTGATCTCGGTTTCGAGGTTACGAGTCAGGATTTCCAGGATTTCGAGTCTGTTTTGGCGTTACGACCTCGAGTAAGGACCTCCATTCAGGATAACGTTTTCTTGTGTACAGAGTGAAACTGATTGAGGTCCATGTTTCGACTTGTTACTATGATGTTCATGTGATTTTGAAACTATATATAGTAAGTATTCCCAGTTTTTCATGTGACGTCAGTTGTCATATTCCAAATTATCAAATTACCTTTCCATCCAAGGTTTTAGTTTCATTTTATACTTCAAGGTCTATAAATAAAAAAAATAAAATAAAATAAAATAAAATAACTTGATATTCTTCAAGATTGTAGCTCGACAGCATGCTTTTAAGAGTTCCAAAGCTTTTGCGTTGCGTGACATTAAAATGGCAGTCCAAGAAGACTGTCACGTGATTCTCGCGCGCTTTCTTTTTCTGCGTCACGCACGACGGACTAAGCGAAAGATCTTAAAAAAACTTTAAGATAAGTACTCGTTTGATTTGTCAAACGATGACTTATCTTAGAGTTTTTGCTAACTGAACGGTCCTTGCATTAGACGAAATATTGATTTCAAATTGTCAGAGCTCTAAAGTGATGATTATAGC
Source organism: Orbicella faveolata (assembly GCF_042242905.1). NCBI lineage: Eukaryota > Metazoa > Cnidaria > Anthozoa > Scleractinia > Merulinidae > Orbicella > Orbicella faveolata. The sequence goes on from NW_028301563.1 coordinate 28,623,889, forward strand.
TCTCGTTTTCATAGCAAAACTCAATGAAAGATGTTTGTTACTCTACGGCCGCCATACGATGTCCCTCCAAGGGGCACTAACATGGCGTCTATAAATTAGGGTGCAACATTTCTCTTAATAACGTGGGTATGAAAAACAGCAAACACTTGATTTTTGCGAGGTTGTTTCAGTAGATCAACCATCCATCATTACCCAGATTCGCGATGGCGTGACAGTAACTAATTAAAAGAGCACACTAGAGTAAAAGCAAACCGTACGTAAACTAGTCTTCACAGCCCCTCTGACCGAAGTCATGTAAAACCCAGGAGCTTTCCGTTAGTTCGTTAACCGACTACACGTCAAATGGAGTGAAAACTGGGGACAAACCTCTCGTCCCCAGAGCCCCCTGTCCTTTTAGCTGCCGGGGTCTCCGCACGAGGACGTGGCGGCCACGATTCCCGAAAATACTAATGGTTGATCTCTAAGACTGTTAACTTGCCCTTTGGAGACCTAGCACTAAGAAAGCTGGTGGAGGGATTTGAGACGTGTTGAGAGCCATTACGTTCCTCTGCGAAATCCTAAAGCGGGGCATGTCTGTCTCCCCTGTCCCAATGAAATTCCACGTGTTTATCTATAAGACGCCTCTTTTAGCCTGCGTAAAACGGAGGAGAGGGAGTGCGAAAGAACAAGAATAAAAAGAAGGGGGGGGGGGGGGGGGGCTGGAATATCATTTCAAAGAGAGCAACTTTGTCGTCTTAAAGTGTGGATTCGACAGCTCCAACCAAGAAAACAACAAACTCAGATCAAAATTTCAAAACGTTTGCAAGTGTCTTTCTTTTCTTTATTCTCGATGTATGCGTTATGTCGTAAAGTCTAATCTTCAACTGTCAACAAGAACGTACTCTCCTGTAAATAAATTCAAAATTGTTGACCTGAGTTTCTAGAGACTGTTTCGCCCTCCACGATCTTTCCTAAGCAACGTCTTAAGCATCTATAACTTACTGAAGAGATTTACAAACAACAGGCAGGAGCTTGCTATCTCCCGTCAAGTATCCATTTTGCAAAACTTTGTATATTGTACAAGTATTCAAGGCAATTTATAACTCTTTCATTCCCAAGGGTGACAAGATAAAAAAAAATCTCCCCAAATTTCTTTATGTACAAAACGCCATGACATGAAAGTGTAGTTCAGTAGCTTTCACGTGGATGGCTGGGCATCAGGGAAATTAAAGAAAAGAGTAACAAATTAAACTAAAAGAAGTCTAACTCTGGCAGACAAAAAAAGGTTAAATAAAAATACTATCTATGGGCTCCTTCTCCCTCTCCTCCCTGACAAATCTCGACTAACAAACCGGCCGTCTCTGTTATTTCCTAACAATGGAGTTACCGGTATTTTTATCATCTTACAATATTCTAATTCAAAAAGCACTATATCGTTAATTTACAACAACATCTACACGTGTTGGAGGGTCCAAATTTTGACGTGTTTGGCGTCGGAATATTGCTCAGAGGCGACTCTGAAGGACATGCAACTTAACCCACTTGTCGGTCAGATAGTGTCATTTATCAACCGGCCATAAGAGGGTTGTCGCTGAGGTACATGTAGGTGAGTGACACTGTCAAGTATGAACTGATAATCATCCTGCTGCTGCGATTTTTTCCAGCGCATCACAGGACTTCATCTGCATTCCGTTTGCCCTGACCATTAACGCATCATCTCGCCAAAAACGCGCCCGAGCTCTCACTTCTTCCCCTAAAAAAAAAAAAAAAAGAGCAAATTCACGTGTAATATTAGATGCCTTCACTTCCCTGAGGTCTACTGTTCGTTCATTCTTGAAACTACTTAGATCATACTTTAAAATGATACGATGCTTCAATGACTTCTATGACTAAACTAAATTTAACCTTGTCACTTGAGACTCTCGCGTGAGACTCTCGAGTGAGACTCTCGCGCAATACTCTCCCTTCGCGCAAGCCACTCGAGACATCCCGCGCGAGATACTCCTTACGCGAGGACCGAGGCTCTTGCTTTGTGCTCTTCTCACAGGACAAATTTAATTGTATTGCTCTATTCATCCAGAAAATTGAGATTCTTCTATTAGACAATGTCTTAACAAGGGGTTGCTTGTTGTCGTCCATGTTGATCAATCTCTTTTCGTAACCGTTACTCGGGCCGTCACACAACGCTTCTCCAAAACGTGTCCAAAAGAGTGTAGCGTGACATCCCACCACCAAGTCAAGCAGACTCTGTGTAATTTTAGATGTTGTGCCCGACACATTTTCTCTGTACTCAGCATTGTAACTTTTTTGTGGGAACATGCTATTCAGCAAAATAAATATTAAACAGAGTCTGACATCTACTTTTTTCCGTGCACTGCCCTGTCCTGTAGCCTGAAAGATCACACTTCTCTGAGACGAGTAAAGGCTTTTGACAATACAAGATAATTATGTGTTGGGTCTATATCTTGCATCACCCACATGTAATGGAAAATTTGGTGCGAATCACAAAGACATTAAGAAAGAAAACGCATGATTAGTAAAACAATCATAAAATTTTCATGGAAGTGAGAAAAAAAGGGTAACTGGACATGTCGAATTTAATGCCAGCTAGGGAGACAAGCGCAAAGTCGTACAAGATTTCCACGGGATTTTACTTTTTTATCTTAATATAAATGGCATATTTACGTAAATTGTTTACTACTACCGAGGAGACGCGAAGGAGTTGTCTAGCTTCAATATTGAGACTAAACGATCAAAAATATCAAATAAAACAATTTACAAGAATTAGTTTTGCCAAAAAAATGTCTAACTAAAATTACCACAACCGCTCCAAAATCGGGTAAAACTTGCCCAAAAAAGCAAAACAAAAACAAACTCGACCTCTCAACCCGAGCAGAAAACGTATGCAAATTCCCAAAGGTCTCAAATATCATAATATTGGTTTCGTGTCAAATATTTTATCGCTGATAATCATTCATTTATGAATTAACAAAACCTAGAATTTATCGAGCTTTGAACGTGATAACCTAACAAAGAATTCAAAAGAAATAATAATGAACATTTCTAAAGATTCGCACAACAAAGCCGGGACAAACAAGCGCCAGGCGAATTGGAACTTTACAAAAAGCTCCAAAATTGTGGCGAAATTTTCCTTCCCCGGTTACAAGCAAATACAAAAACTTATTCAAAAGTGAAACAATTTATTCCAAACACGAAGAAAACGTCATGAATTATACTTAGTTCGCCAATGACAAGCATAGAAATAATCCCCATTTATACGAATACAGGGTTTCCAACCGAGCTAGATACAAAGTGAAATTTCTAAAACAATCGAAACCGGCAAGGTATTCACAAGCAAATATACTTCACCACGACGAATCTTGGAAAATCGAAAATAATTCAAATATATGCATCAAGTTATTCTGCAAACGTAACAATTGAAAATAATTTCGACGAACACTTAAAAAATATGGAAATAAGTCGACGAGATTTTTATTTATAATTCTAGGGGAACATATTATTTTAAATTGCAGACACAATCGCGATAATAAATAATTCAGAGCCTCAGGGTTTTAAAAATATTCTTGCCAATGCGAAAGCATGAAAAGCTGAAGTAGGCATAACTTCACGTCACCTTTTCGTCGACAGAACAAAATTAATATGAAAGGTTTTTAGCCAAGATTTCCATATTTATAATCGCTTTGTATTCTTGTCATCTGAGGAAACTATCTTATGCTAATCTCCCGAGAACGTCACTACATTTCGAACAATGTTTACAAATAGTCATGCGAGACAGCCAGTGCGGTCTCATCATCAAACTCAATCATTTCCTTGATTATGCACAGAGAAAAATCCAAAATAGTTTGCTTATAAACGCCGTGACGAGCCAGACATTATTCACAGGGCATTTCGAGGTTGATATTCGACACGGGAAGGCGATATTTTAGGCTTGTCAATCATTGACAAATAATACGAGCAGACGAAAGCCGCAAGAATCTCTCATCGGCTTAGTGACGAAACATCCGGCTTCGTCTTCGACAGAACTGAAATCTTCGACAATTTTTATCTGGGAAATATGGTTGATGGCGTTGCAGTCGTCGCTGACAGAGACACAGATATCGAGAGAAAGGTAAAATGTGTTTTTCTCGGTGACAATGGAATTGGTAAAACATGTCTGCTACTGCAGCTGTGCTACAGTTCAAATACGCTGTCTCGAAAGCAAGTAGAATCGTTCACGAGCGCCTACATTGCAAACATTGATATCAACGGCAACATTTATCAACTGGAGCTTTGGGACACGGAATGCCAGGAGGGGAAAGATGCTGTCAGGCAACGAAATTACCCCGAGACCGACGTGTTTTGTCTGTGCTTTTCTATCGCCGATTTGGAATCGTTTCGAAACGCCGAAGGCCGATGGTACAAAGAGGTCAAACAACTGGCGCCCCGAACTCCCATCGTTCTTATCGGTACGAAGCTGGATCTCCGCGATGCTGAGGGTGGCAAAAAGCGCGGGAAAGGTGACAGCCAGCGCCCAGCCGAGCAGGTAACTTGCAAGGAAGGCAAGAAACTGGCGCGAAAAATTGGTGCCATAAAGTACATCGAATGTTCTGCTTTGAAGCAGCGAGGTTACATGGAAGTGCTGAACGAGGCGGTGAAAGCCGCTATTGAAAAGTCCACCAAGAAAAGCAAATCCAAATGCGTGCTTTTGTGAAAACTGGAGGGAAAGATAATTGAAACGGGTTTTGCAAGATGACATGTACTTAAACGGCTTTGAAGCCTTCAAGCGAGTACTATAAATCTTGATATTGATGGTGTGTTTTTACACAGATTGACACAAAAATAACGGTAGAACATTCGTTTCTTTGCGTGTTTGTTTGTTTGCTCGAAAGGATTTCGAAGAAAAAATCTTGAGACGAATATTATATATTTTATACTTTAAAATGTGTGATTACACATTAAGAAGTCAGTAAAGTAAATAACGACTACATTAATGGGCCGAAGACGCTAACAAATTAGTTTTACCGATAAAAGTCATACAAATGGTAAAATCAATATAGGAGTGAAGCCTACGAAATGTCATTTGCAAACAGAAGTGAAAACAACAGCCAACAGAATAACAAAGAAAAGTAAATATAGAAAAAGATCAATGGACGTTTGCAGGAAATAAAATGAAATAAAAAAGAATAAGGTAAAATACATATTTTTTTCTTTCTGAAAATAAGAGGAATCTACCCACTTACAGTGCACCTGTCTGTGAAATGGTTATTATTTCCGGGATTAATGTTTTGTGAGCTTTGAAAATAAATCTCACTGAAGAACAAAAGTTACCTCTACATGTAACTGTTACTATTAATTTTTAACATAATCTTTACGCGACTTAACCCGAAGAAAAAAGCAACAAAAGTCGATGAGTAAAAACTACATGTGCATGCAAGCGAAGGTCAATCATACTGAAGCTTTTTAATGAACTTTGAACAATACGCGCGCGTTATTTAAAACAGAAACTGCAGGGGATATTTTAAGGTCGGTCCAGATAAGATACACTGAGTACAACGAACAATTCATTCAAGACTAGTCGGGTGCCGGACAAAATGTGTTCCAATTTACCTTTATCGCAAAAGTCATTACGCATTGAAAATGGATTATAATATTTGGCGTAATCCAGATAACTTCGAACAATGGAAAACAGATCACAGCGTTGATTTTTTTTTTCAAATGTTCTGGACTCTTTCACCCTAAGTTTCGAACTCGATGACATAGTAATTCTCCTCAAGACTGCTATACAATTCTCTACAAGTAAGTTCGAAGAATTCGTAGTAAATCAGACTTCCCATTGCCATAGATGTAGGGGTAGTCACGATCGCTGTTTGGATAGTCACGCAACGATGTTTGGAAACAGGCGTTGCGTGACTAGGTATCCAAACCGAGGCCAGGCTTTTGAAGCATCATTTATCACAAGTATCTTCGCGCGATTTCGAGTTTGCGAGCTAAGGAAGATGAAAACCAGACAATGCTGGATTGATTTTGGGGAAAAGCACAAACAAAACAACACGTATGGCAGGAGCCATCTTCTCCATCTATTCTTCCCTCTAGCATTTTAATTTTATCTTTGTATTTCTCACCTGCCATGAATTGCAATAAATAAAACCCAGTGAGAAAACAGGATCCGATGGCTAACAGTGGAAAGGATACAAATGGACTGTATTATCTATGTCAACTTTGAAAACGCGAGTCTCGTATTTTAAAGGAGTTACGACACGGTTTGCATATCTTGAAAAGATTAGCCTAAATTTTTCAAGTTCGCCGCTTGTAGTTCGTGTTAATCTTCTCCATCCTCGTTCCTTTATGGTTTATTATTATCTCTTTGGTGTTTTTCTATCTTAGAAAACTATTGTACTATTGTTTCCTTCAATTTAAAGGTAATTTAGTACGTGGCTAAAATTAACTTAAATGCTGTGACCGAGCCCCTATAATGTTCTGGTCTGATTCATTTGAAACGCTCTTTGAAAAAGAAGTTTCTCTTTTGTTTTTGTTTTTCAAGCTCTGCTATTTCAAGTTATAAAAAAGTATTGTCATAACTGAGCATAACGTGTCTGTCCTTGAAGTCGCGTTAATTACGTTGATTCAATAATGAATGAAAGCCTACAGTGTAGAGGTCTCGCAAGGCTCGAATATTTAAGGTGTACATTTCTGAGGGCTTGACATCTCGTTTCTCGTTATTGAAACTGTGAATCGTATCTCATTCACACGGTGCTAAGTATAATCTACGGAAAAGGCCCATGTACTAAATTACATGTACAGCTGAGGCCTTCAAAGGAAATCTGCAAACACGTCACACACACGCAGAGTGCATGCAAATGTATTTATCATGGGTTACGTAACCTCCTTTTGGGTGTTACGTGACACTTTGTCACAATGCTTCATTAGTGGGGCGTTGGTATTGCGTTGTCTTCATTTGTATTCATTCGAGTCACACGACCGCCTCTTCGCCCTCTAAATTAAATACCCAAATGACTAAATTCGATTAGTATTTTCAAGTACTGGCTTGACGTGTTTTGTATTTACATTATACTAGCTTATGTTCGGATTGTTGTAAACTCTATACTCATCGTTTTAAAATAAAGGTTATCTATCTATCTATACTATACACTACGTGTTATTGTTCAGTTGTATTTTTAGGTTTTGTTATTTTGCGCTTAACATTGTTGATTATTCTATGTAATTTTGATCGATAAGACATAATAAAAGGGGGTATACACAGCTCGTGTTAACATACCCCACAAGTGGTTGCTTATTATGCATCAGTCAATTCCAGCAGTGCCCATCCCCCCCCCCCCCCCCCCCCTGGGCTAAGCCCCGTGCATTAGCATTTTTTTTTTTAAAAATGGGCAAATTCCCCGGGGTGGGGAAACATTAGCTGTCTAAATGCCCCGGGGTGGGGACGAAGAAAGAGGGCAAATGCCCCGCCCCCGGGATCGTCGCCTTCAAACAACTCCGCAGTTTTTTAATTAATCAGTGAATAAAACGGTCAACTCTTCAGTATTTTAATGCAACGGTAAGACTTCAAGGACAACAGTACGTGTTAGTTGATTCTGATTATATTTATTTCTTTATATTTGTTTTTAACAGCTTGCTAGAGGATAGCTGGGATTGCGGCGGACGTGCCCCCAGCCGCGAGCGATAATAGGCGCCTGTATTCGCAGGCTACTTTTTCTGTGAAGAATCAAGACATTTTAAATGATGGTGCATTGCATTTTAAGCTCGCAAGATCTGTCTTCAAGATCGCATCATTTGAATTCGCAAACCTTAAGTATTTTAACTCCACTTTCATGAATTTAAAAAATGCTAGGCTAGTTTTGAATGCGAAATGCGAAATAGTCGTGTTCACGTCAGTTATTGTTTTGTGATAAACAAAATATAGTTCACCTTGTCGCTTATATTTATATGCTTACAAGTAATGAAGAAATATCTAAAATTGAGAAAACATAACTTGAAAAACAAGTTTCTCTAGTCCCTGACGGACAAACCATTGTTCGACAAACGCCCCCTCTTTCCCGATGAACTCATCCATGGCACTTTCCAAAACACGTGTGTCGAATGCCCGGTGGTCGCCCCGGGGTAAGCAAATGCCCAGCCCCCGGGCCACGACAAAATTGCGGATGCCCCACCCCTGTGACTGACAATTTGAGCAAATGCCCCACGGTTGCCGGGGGGGGGGGGATGGGCACTGCTGGAACTGACTGATGCATTACATGATAAATGTTTTATATTCGGTTCAGCGGGGCAGCGAATTAGAATATAAAGTACTCACTGTATTGTCTTTCTCTATAACACTGAGATTGAAGTCGACCAATGTAATCTTCTTCTATTCTTTTCTCGAGCGCTTCAATTTTATCTATGTATTTTTCTTCGAATCCTTCCTGTAATAACAAGACCCAACAGAAGGTTAATGGGCTGAAATCACAACTTCTTTGATATTCTTCATATTCAGTTTTGAGTGTTGTCATCTTTTGGTCACAGTCATCTCTTGTTAAACAACTGTGCTTGGAACTGCACTGGGAGAGTTATTGGCCTCATTACTGTCTGCAATGGCCTCACTGGACTCAATTCAAGTGGTGCATGTATAAAGCAAATGTGTCGTTGTAGAAAATGTGCCTACCAACCTGAAGAAAGGACTACTAGAAATTCTAAGAGGGAAAGGGGAAGCAAGTGGGGGAGGGGGGCGGGGTTGGGGGAGGGATAATGGGGTTCAAAAGCGAAAGGTTTTAAATGAAAGTATGAACAAAACTAAAATTTCCAGAGGGATGAATAGAGGGGAGGGGGGAGTCAAGACCAAAAAAACCCTATATGGGAGGGGTATGGATATTTTTTGGAAAACACAATCTTTGCCCATTAGGGTCCTCATGGTTGATGATAAGATCTGTGTGTTCAGTTCCTAACAAATGTTTTCAAAATTTATACTTGACTTATATGCTGATAAATCAGTTTACAGTACCTGTACATAGTAGTTAATTTTCCGCCGAGCTGTTTCCCTCGGAATATAGTAGGAACTGCAAGATAAATCTGCCATGTTAGTAACGCATGCATGTATGACCTCTTTTAGTTATAAAATAACATCCATGCATGCATGTATATTAGTCTTTTGTTTCTTTTTGGTTTTGTTTTGTTAACTTTATACATTTCAGTTGTTTCAAAATGATTACAGCACATGTATACAATTTAAATAGCATAAAACAATAAGAATACTAACATGTACTTACCCTGATCTAGATAAAGAGTAAGGTGGATCTTGTAACATAAAGCTACTCATCAAAGATAATACAACTAACAGTAAGATGGGAAGAAACTGTATCAGTGAGTGCAGCAGAGGCTGAAAGAAAAAGAAAAAAAAAGTTGCTCCACAACGTGCTTACTGTAGTCATATAGAACTTCATGAGCACAAAAGCAAGATGCCATTTATTGATTTTCTTTCCTCTGCTGAGGTCTATTTTTTTTAAAGATCTGTCAATAGCAAACTTTGACTGTTGTGTACAGGCAAAACATCAGGCAAATTGACTGGCTGTGACGATGATTTTGCTTGCCTGGTTTGACCACCTACATGTAGAGGAACGCTTTTCTTAAAAAAAGAAAGAAAAAAAGAAAGAAAGAAAGAAATTGCCTGCCTGTGAACACCAGTTGTCCTCCTGCTGTTCAAAACATTAATGAAGCCCCTGGGCCAAACTATCCTGTAATTATCCTGTAAAATTATCCTGTAATTTTATTTAAAATTTTAATATTGTATTTTTTAACTTTTACTATTTTTAACTATTTCAAATTTAACATTTTTCTTTTTATGGCAGAGCCTAACTGAATAACACCTTTGGTGATGTAAGCTCCCTGGTTAAATAACATCATTGTTATTATTATCAAAAATATATTATTATTATTATTATTATTATTATTATTATTATTTAAAAAAAAGAGGAGTGTTTATTGTGACAAAAACTAGAGCTAAGCTTTACAAAATGCTGTAATATTTACATAATTTGATGTCTGTTAAACCTGTAAAACATGTTTCCGTATCTAATCATGATATCATGGTTACTACAACTAATACTGATACTACTATCATCATCATAACATTAATTAACATATTCCATACAAATTGGTATATACAAGGTAAAAGTAAGTAAAAGAAATAAACTATTAAAACCTATTTCAACAGTGTTTACATAATGGCTCCCTCCTGGGTTTCAACGTCAATATCGGTATATTACAAGGTAAAGGTAAATAAAAGAAATAAACTATTAAAACCTATTTGAACAGTGTTTACATAATGGCGCCCTCCTGGGTTTCAACGTCAATATCAATGTTCTTAAAGTCACAAAAGGGTTTCCTTCTAGCTCTTGAACCTCTTAGGCAGATTAGTGCAGATCTTATTATCATTATTATCATTATTATTATTATTATTATTATTATTATTATTAAAAGTATATACATGTATTATTATTATCAAAACTTTAGTATATGAATAGTTTTTTTTCTCTTATTATCATTATTATTATTGTTACCATATTATGATAATAATGAAAGTCTGCCGTTTAAACACTAACCGGGCGTGTGTCCACTAATTTTAGAAAGTCAATGATGGCATCAGCTTGTGAATTAGTATTTTAGGATCTCATGATATTTTTATTCTCATCAAAATTTTAGTCTTCAACAGTGGAATGTGTGAAGATTAGTAAATAGGTTTTCTGAGGAGATTCTAATAAAGTTTTTACATTATTATAATAATTATTAAGATTATTATTACATTTTTATATTATTATTAATTATATTATTATATTGAAAAAGTACTCAATAAAGTTAATGATATATTATTATTATTATTATTTTAAACTAGCACAAAATTCATGTACATGAGCAACTTTGTTACATGCTTAGAAAGTATTTTGTTTCAAAAACTGTGCACGTGCAATAAGGTGTAGACATACAAGATTAAGAATGATAAATGCATGACTCAACCTGTGCAACTGTCTCTGTCAATAAAATCACTGGCTTAATACAGTGGCTTAATACTTTAACCACTGATCATGGGTTTTACATAAATTTGAAAATACATATATTGTAAGCATAACAGGCAAAACTTTAAAGTGCTATTAACACAATGCATATTTGTAGCCACTGTAATAACTTAAAGTAACATACATGTGTAAATACTATGAAGTTGTATGTGATAGGCTTTTTACTCACAGGATCATTGTCTTCTTCTTCACGGTAGTGTTGGTGTCGGTGCCGTCTTCCATTGTGTCTTCTCTGCATAAAGACACGCCCTGTAATGCACATGTAGAATGTATGATTTAGTAAAGCATTGATCAATACATGTAGCATTGTAAATAACTGTACAGAACTGTCCAGCTCAAATCTTTTCATATGTTGGTGATAAAGTGCATTGTAAGGTACATGTACAGTGTACTGTACCAGGGGTTTCATTAAGGGCCAGACACCAGGCAAATTAACCATAACGCTGCACCTGAAGGGAAGTACAGTTCAAAAGGTCTTACCCCCTGTGAAAACCAATAAAATTTCTACAATTTTGCATTCATTTTTGTTGAGATATATATGTACATGTATCTACATATTCAATGAGTTGATTTGCAGAGCTGTTTTCAGAGTGCTCAATAGTAAACTGTAAACTTATTTCATTTTTGTTGAGATATATATGTACATGTATCTACATATTTAAATGAGTTGATTCGCAGAACTGTTTTCAGAGTGCTCAATAGTAAACTAGAGCATGATTATTACCATTGAATGAACTGATAACTTCATGTAGCCACACAAACAAATTCCTCCTAAAAAATGTTAACTTTTAAAGCTTCTCTTGCACACAATAGTGACTGAGTTTACATGTACCTTTAATTTACAGCTTTCTATTGTTTTGTAAAAGCATTCACTTATCCTAGCTACAGTATGACACTTTGAACAGCTGCATGTGTACAGTATCTCAAATCAGTGTAGCGATGCAAATTTGCATTTGGCAATTTTAGCTGATGAGTGCTGCACACAAGTTGTGTAGAACAAAACTAAAGAGCAATAAAATGTCAAGCCAAATCCACAGCTGATCAGTTTGCCATCTATTATATCTATATATATTTATACATATTTGTTTTCCTGCCGATGGCAACATTTTTATTAATTGTTACGTCTTAGGTGTCTCTAAAGGTAGTCCTTTACATAAGCCTTCTTGGCTTTCCTGGGCTTCCTTGCCTTTTGGATTGATATTATATTTATAATATGGCAAAAAATACATGTAACAATAAACTAAACTAAACTACCTTATTGTCTATTACTTTGTGAAATGTTCTACAGTCTCTCTGAACAGCAGGTACAAATGTATTGTTGCTAGATGTGATTGCAATAATTGCTTACAAAGTAGCCTCATTTCCTTACCCCCAGACATTGACGCTCCACCAAAACCACCAAAGAACATGTTAAATATTTCCTCTGGAGTAATGTCAGCTTCGGAGGAAAAACATTTTGAAAATGTTAGTCAAGTAATTTCATAGTTAGCATACATGTAGGTATGTGTCTACAGCGAAGCTGCTCTATCAAACTACATGTAAGTGCTGTATACATAAAGCATGCATCGTAATACATGTACATGTACAATCTTACATGCTCGAGACATGACCAATGTAAAAGTCACTTCACATTTCCGAAAGTTTTAAACCATTGATTCATGCTTTCAGCTATACATGTATGTACATGCATGTACTTGGGAAGTTCCTACACCTCAAGCAATTCTTAGTAAACGCTTCTTTCATGCTCTGCAAACTTCCCACATGCATCATAAGCTGATGATGAACACTAAAGCATGAACCAGTTGTTAAGAGAAAAGCAGTGATGAACACATGCAAGTACATATGTAGTAAATCGTGAGTATGTACATAAATCGTAAGTGCAAGAGCGAATAAAGTTGTTGTTGTTGTTGATATGTACAGGGCTAAAAAAAAAAAAAAAAATGAATTCTGACGTGCCCTTTGGACAAGCAGCTCTCAAATTTTGCTTGCCCTGGGCAAGTCTTAGTTTACTTTTTTTTGCTATAGTTGACAGATGACTTGCCCGGGCCCTTGCCCATAGGGCAGGTGAGAATGAAAAGTCACTTGCCCAGCAGGAAAAACTACTTGACTGTCCACAACGACCGGATGGCACTTTCTTTGAGCCCTGCATGTAGTTTGTGAGTTGAAACTTATCTTACTGCCACCTGCTCTAGATATAATTTATAATTATACATTTGCACACTGTAAATGTACACACATATATACATGTAGAAAAGATATATCACTGATTTCAGGAATGTTCCACTGACCTTCAAATCCTCTTGCATAATCATAGTGATCTCTGTAAATCCTTGGCTGAGGATTTTCGTCACCAAACTGATCATATCTCCGTCTCTTCTCTGGGTCCGAGAGTACTGCAAATGCATTGCCTATCGCTGTGTATAACAACGAAAAACCAGATGTTGCATGATAATGAATCAGTTTATTTTGTTGCTTGAAATGAGTACATGCAGTTACATGCAATGCAACCGGACTTGATTCCAAGGGGGAGGGAGATTTCTACACTTCTTTTCAACATGCCTACACAGGGTCCGAAATTGCGCTTTCCTGGTTGCCAATGCGACTAAGAATTTTGCACTGGCGACCAGAATTTCACAACTGGTCGTCAGTGGGCGATTAACTCTTTCATGCCACAATAATTGCACAAACAATAACTTTGATTTTCAGCCAAATCGATTAAAATAAAATTCAAAGCCGCCCGCCAATTGGTCACTTCCTTTTACCTTTCCGCTGCTTTTGAAGTATAAAACCGATTTTCCTGTTATTATAAATCTACCACAACGTTTTACACCTACGATCAGTGCGAATCTTCGCCGCCATGTTTTTCAGCGGTTTCCCATAACATACATATTGCGGGCGCAAGAGGTCCCATGCGTTCTTTGCCCATGAATATTTATTCAGGTGATATGGTGTCCAAAGATGTTCTGAAATCTTTCTGTAATTTATTACAAAGTGGAGACAGAACATCCGTGAACAAATTAGATGAAGATTTAGATATTCTCTGGGCGTCAAAAGGTGGAAATGTAGATTTGTCGAAGTGGTCAAAAGATGATTCAGAAACTGGTTTGATCCCTGATTAAATTGATTGCAAATCATATTTTGCCGGCAAGCCGGTGGCAACCAAAAGTTTTGGTTTGTGTTTTGCTTCGAAGGAAAAATTTTCTTGACACTTTTTGGCGACCCCATTTTTCGATATGGCGACAGAAAAAAAAATTTCAGTTGCCATTTGGCGCCTGCCAAAAAAAGTTAATTTCAGGCCCTGCTACAGTAAGTATTCAGTGTGATTTAGTTATTCTTGTATCAACACAGTGCAAACTGTTGCACAATTACCTTTGAAGGCTTCAGATGCTCCCGGTGCTCTGTTTTTATCTGGGTGAAACTGCAGAGCAAGCTTCTTGTACTGTTTCTTCAAGTCAGCTTCAGTAGCCTCTTTACTAACTCCCAAGATTTCATAATAATCTTTACACTTCTTGATGCTAAAATTTGAAAAGTCAAAAATACAAATAATTAAGACTTGTACTCATGTCCTTGATAGAAATCTGCAAACATTGTCCAGAGTTTTACGATGTACAGCTGTAGTTAATGACAGTAGTGAAATACAATGACGTTGTAATAAAATATCAACTGAAACCTACTTTTTGACTGCCTCCAGCTGTTCTAGAGTGTAATCATCACTCTTTTTGCTGGCATCTCCATTGACTGATCTATGCCTCACATTCTCATCTTTTTCATTATGTTCACTGCCACCTGACATGCCATTCTTTTTTAGTGTCTCAATTAAATCTGGAAAATGAGCACAGACCACTATAAACAACTTGGTTACATGTACAAAATGAAGCAGGGCTCAAGACTAACTTTAATAGATTACCTGTCCACTGGCTAAAGGCAGATTTGGTCGCTGTAACAGTTGCCAAGCATGGTTTAGCAATTCTTTTTACTGCTGTAGTTACAATGAGGTAATTCAGCAGTTGAAGGCATTTTTAATCTTTGATAGGGTAAAAACCTTGTTGCCTTCTGACAAAAGATTGGCATCAATCATCCCTGCTTTCTTTTCACTACCCGATACAGCCATTAGTGCTAGTACTGTAAATGCACGATGGCCTCATGGTTAGTGCGTTTGTCCCTGGATGGAATGGTCCGGGTGCGAGCCCTTGCCAGGGACACTGTATTATGTTCTTGGGCAAGACACATAACTCTCACAGTGCCTCTCTCCACCCACGTTTATAAATGAGTACCAGCAAACTTGATGCTGGGGTAACCCTGAGATGGACTAGCATCCAGGGGGGAGGGGGGGGGGGGTTGAAATTCCCCTAGTCGCTTTATGCGACAGAAGCCAGGATAAGCTCCGGCCCTATCAGCCAGTTGGCTTGTATGCAGACTTTACCTTTACCTTTATACATGTACAAGTACAATCAACTGGTTTTATTACAATTGACCTCACATGTAGGTTGATAAGTAAAAATAACTAAAAAACGTCAAGCCTACTAGTATTTTTCAATCAATGTCTTAAGTCGTGTAAAAAGTTATGTAAATATACTGGGTGAGAATGCAACGCAGAGGTCTCAGGACACAGGAATCGTGATAATAATTTGAGTTCTAAATTTGATGCCACGACAAATTAAAACAAGCTTGCACGTAAACTTAATATAATAATTTCGCTTCTCGTGAATAGCTTTTCAGAGTCTAAAAAAATCTCAAAGATCATATTGACATTCTCGCTGAAGGTAAGAATGTGTACACGGTATCATTCTGTGTATGATTTAACAACATTTTCAGGACTCGGACCCACACATGTGACCTGCAGCTGTCGAGAATTCGTGTTTCAATTCGGCACTGGCGAATAAATTAAGAACTTGCAGATTAGGTTCCGGGTTAGTAAGAAAAATAACCTTAAAGATCGCACTAAATCTCCGTATTATAAACATGACAATTTAACATGGTTACGCTCTCGTGAAGTAATGTAGAAAATTTTTAAGACGAGTAGACAGAAGGTAAACTGAAATAGTTAAATATATTTGCCGGTTACGACATCGCATAGCGGGTCACTTCAAACGGCTCTGATTCGAAAAAAACACAAGATTTTCACCTACCTTCGACTTCTTTCGATGGATAAAGCTTCTGTGACTTCTCAAGGAATTTCAAAGCTCTATCTTTGTTTCCTTCCTTGAGAAATCTATCGGCAAGTTGACGGCATTTTGCTGCCTCATCTTTGTTGCCGTCCATTTTGTACTTGTCATGAGTTTACTGCGCATGCGTCACAGCTAACTAGTTTCCAGCTTTGTCTCGGGCTAAATATCCGGAGGGGTCCCGTGACTGACAAATACGACGGCAGTTGGAGAAAAATGGTTACATTTTTAAGCCTAAAGACATAAACAAATTTGGAATTCAAAGCTGTTCGAAATGCGACAACGCACTAACCGAACAGGCGCTATCGATACTGGACATTCAGGCTCACTGTCGAAAACTAAAATCATAGCGATTTGTGAGGGTCCGCAATAGGGTTCTCAGATCACGCTTTCCCGCCCATTTTTCCCTCTTAATCCCGCCATCCCGCCCTTTTTTGCCTGGAAATCCCGATCCCGCCTACTTTTCACGTTTCTGCGTTAAATTATTAGTTTTTTGAATTAATAATTAATTTAATAATTAACACAGAAACTTTTTTAAAAATAGATATCGCATAAAAGATCACTAACGGATCCAATGGGTAGCAGATAAGTAAGCACAAATGATTATAGCGTTTCTTTCTGTAAACTGTTTACTGTTTTGTTTTGTTTTGTTGAAGTATCAGTGAAAGAAAGAGATTTTTCATTCCCATATTCAAGATATGGCCCGTAAACACACTTGACAGTTTCTTTCAAAGCTTTTCTTTCCGATTGAAGGCATTTTCGCTCGCACATCCTTTTCGTAATATATGGCGACGCGATTTATAACGCCTCATACTTCGTTTGGTGAATCACTATCACCGCCATCCAATGTGGCCATCCTGGCCAAAACAAGACAAGCACTCTAGAAAAGGTCGAAAGACTAGAAAAACTAGAAAGGATCGGGGGTTCGAGATTACATACGCAAGCGTCGAAGATGTTGGAAATGGACAGATGTCATTGATGTCAGAGGATCGCAGTAGGACTCAAAGACTTCATACAGTCTCATGATACTAGCTTAGTCAAGCGATAATGGATGCGTTTGACAGAACCTGACAGTGTACAGAGCCGTTGCTATACATTATTTGAAACCTGACAAAGCTATACGCACAAAAGGTTCATTTCTGCCAGCTTGCGGTTTTTGCGCTAGCTGGTCAATATTATGAGGCCAGGTAAGAATTGAAATCCTATATCCCGCTTTGTTCCCTTTGCGAATCCCGCATCCCAACCCCATAAAAACAAGAAATCCCGCTCCCGCTCGTAATTGTAATTGCCGCTTCCCGCCCCTGTTTTCAGCTCAAATCCCGAATATCATGGCGAAAAGAAGCCAAATCCCGCATCCAGCCAAACCTATTGGGGACCCTCATTTGTATGGAGTTAGCTAAATGTAATAGCTCCTTTTGAAGTCATTTGTTGTCCTTAACCCATACTCCACTGCATGATTGGTCTTGCATGATATTTTAACTGTAAATTAAAACTAGATACGAAAACCAAATATATAAAGAGCTGTCTTAAAACCAAAATCAAAGTAATCACTCTAACCAATCACATTTGTTAACCAATTTTGATGAATTTATCTATTGCGTATTTCTTAGGTTTTCACTTTATCAATTAATTTTCTATTATTAGCATGTTTTTGCTATCAGAAAATTCGAAGTAAAATAAAGTTTTTGATTGATTGATTGATTGATTGATTGATTGATTGACAAAAGGACACAGGCAGTCCAGTGAGCCAATCAAAACTCGAAGTAATTACATGTAGTTGACGCAAAGCGTAGGAAAACGACTGCGAGCGAGTTACGATTGGTTTGGTTTACTTCTGATTGGATGAAAAAGTGGCGCGAGACACTCAAGTAGCTCACTCAAATGAAAACGGCGCCAATTAGAGCAATTTTCACTTGGGTGTCGAAAATAATTTGCATTGCTTTGGTTTTGCATTGCTAACTTAGCGATCGACTGAAAAAAAAAAAAAAAAAAAAACTTGCGCCAAAACCAAAACCAACTGTAACTCCCCCGCGCACGTTTTCCCCACGCTTCGCGTCAGCTTCATGCATTTGCTTCGAACTTTGATTGGTTCACTGGATTGTCTGTGTTCTTTGTGATTGGCTACAAAGATTACTTTGGTTCTGGTTTTACTACACTCAGTTGAAACCGCTATTGAGAGGTTTTCAATTGACTGTCGAAAGTATTCGGGCAATTCAGTTGGGTTTTGGTTATACCACGGTTTGAGATTGGTTCAGTAGTCTAATTGGTAAGTAATTGGTTTGTGCTTAGTTTTCGAACACTCGATTGAAAATCGCTCTGTATATCAGATTCTATTGTTACAACAATAACAAAGGCCATAAAAACTCGAGCCACATGTATAAATACCTTGTAAATCCTAAGGTCGCGAACTTGCTTGCGGATGCGCGTAAACTCGTTAAATAGTCTACTCAGCAGTAACATCGCGTTAATTTATAGAAACTAAAGAGCTGGCAACTGAAAACAGGTTATGATTACATCATTCACAAACTTTTTTCTAATTAAGATAATTCCTTATCGATAGCCATCCAGTGTTGCTAAGAGACACGATCCTGTGACAAAGTGAATTTGACACTCAGTAACTGAATAATAGTATAGTCCATGTGATGGTCCCATTGGCAACCGAGTTTGTTTAATGAATTTACATTTAAGTCAAGTGAACTCACGCAGTCCACGTACTCAAGCGACTGAAAGGGTTGCGAGTTCGGGAGGGGGGGGGGGGGGCGAGGTGGGAGGAACTCTGTCAAGTGCTGTTTTAGTGGCTTACCATTTTTCTCCAAAGTTTTGTTTGCATTTTGATGGTGTTTGTATTTTTTTCTTTAAAGCATCCTTGTATATCGATTCTAAAGATATGTTTGTTCCATGTTCAACAGTTTTAATTATCTCCTGTTCATTTGAAAAATCGTTTATAAGAAAGATAATAATAATAAGTCGCCCCCCCCCTTTCCCCAACTTCCATCGATTGAGGCCTATACACATTGAAGTCTACAACAATTGTTGTTGACTTTGCACATTACCGCTTACGACGTCTGTGGACACATTGACAATTTGTTAAGGTTTCTTTTTGCAGAAGAGTTTTTTCAGCTTTGTTTGTTCCTAGGAAGAGACCTTTGTAACAACGTGCCATTGTCAGTCTTGTTAGCTAATCAGCGACACGAGGAGAACGCGAGACGTGAATAGGAATAACTAGATAATTTTTTTCCTAAGGTAGGTCATATATTTAATTGGGCTTTTTTCGCCTGAGATGAAAGAATAACTGTGTAAGAAATATCTGGACAAATTTCTTAAGACTGATCTACCTACAAACAGATGCGACCGTTAATTGTAAGAGTTCACACATTTCAAAATAAGAAGTAAGCTGTAAGACGATTTAATATCTGTAGAAGGTTTAACGCCCACAAATCATGATTGTTGATAATAATTACGGAGCAACAATTTCCAAAATTGCGGATAAACGTGGGAGTTATGATTTACACCAGACGCCAAGTTGCTGTGGACACCAAATGCCCCACTTTCTTTTCTTTGAGAAGTACCTTTGTTTGTTCAAAAACATCAAATTCATTTAAATATTACGCTCGAATACAAAGCAAGGAAACAAAGATTTCCATTCTCCGTGTTTAGTCGTATTGTAGTCATACTATCGACAATAGTAAATTTTAACAAAGTGAAGGCATGTCGGCACTGATTTTCTTTCTTTCTTTCTTTCTTTCTTTCTTTCTTTCTTTTTCCTTTTTTTTTTTTTTTTTTTTTAACGTCTGGTCTGTCTTTACCCAGATTCCTCGAGACTATCTTGCAGTCCTTAGTGATGCGGTTTAAGTACAAGGCATCATCAGTAAACATTTAGGAAACTTTTGAGACAGTAACGCGCAGCGAAAAACCTATGTCTAACAATAAAAAAATCTAGCGTTATTAATCAATTAATTAAATTAATTAAAACTGTAAAAGCTCCTTGCTCCGTTCTTTCCAAGGTCTTTGCTTAGTCTAAAGTTTAAAACTAGAATGTGGTATTTTCTTTTCGATTTTTCTTTGTTTGAACACTTCGTGTTTCCTTACTCGTAGTGCCACGAATTTGCCATCACATGACCATATCCCGTGGAGTTTTACAAGTGTTTACATTGATTTTCCTTTCAATAGCAAATGTTATCGATCCGGCTCGTACAGGCGCAGAATGCAACTGAGTTTCGTCTTTAGTGGTCCCTAATTCATTTATCCTTTGTGTTAATTTGTCATTTATGTTTATTTATTTATTTTTTTGGAGACTAGTCTTATACTTAGGCTTTCACTACGACATAAACACAAGTACAAGCATGAGCATAACGGTAGCAAGAACGTCCACAACTCAAGCACAAGCACACACGCATGCGCAGAACAAATAATTGCCTTATATTCGGTTCCATACCGTCTCGATACAGTAAAGCAAGATGGCGGGCAAATGCTTATGCTAACAGAAGCGGGACCTCACTTGACATAAGCAAAAGCGCCCCTTGCTACCGGGCAGTTCCCGCTCTGATTCAGGGCAGGGCTGATCTATAGCTTTCTAAAGGCCTGATGAGAAATGTCACCAAAACTACTGAGATTGTGCATGAAACAGGCTGATATTCCTCATCGCAGTCAGCAACTGTTTTAGATATTAACAACAGTTTTTAATTAGATGGCTGTCCAAGAGAAACTTTAGGAAATGAAACTTATCAGCAAAGAGGACGTACGGTTTCCTTTTAATTGAGTCTGATCAATTTTCTGTCTTTTTCACTTGTCAGCCTTACGGGTCACTAGCCAATAAGGAGATTATCTTCCGAAAGCTTTACCAAGAATCCCTGTAATTTTTTTTTTTTTTTTTTTTTTTTGGCCTTTGTTTTTTTCGCGAAACACTAGCTGGATCTTTTAGACTTAAAATCACTGTCTTTCTCGTTTCCTTTCTTAGTTTCCGCAGCTTCAAGGAGGAACCCTCCAGTTTAAGGCTTAAAATAACTTTTGACAATAAAATTGTTTGAGTTCCGTTTGAAAAGTACACATTCCCTCTCTTGAAACCACCCCAATTAAATTAATCCCATCTGTTGTCCAATTTAATTGCGCATCCTTCTTTAGGACACCAGAAATCGTACCATTTTTACACCCACTCTATCATGTCACGCTTAATTGAAAATGACAGCAGCTATTTACTTTTGGGGTATGTAATTTTAACAGCTAACCTCGCCGTGTAAGCTTTTCCTCAGTTGATTGAAATTCTGTTGTTCAACATCCACGCTTTTTAACAAAACGTTTATCTTTGTCCCTCTGGTAAGTTTTAATTTCCTCGTTTTATCGCTTTGTTCTCATTCAACATTTTCTTTGCCCGCTTAAATTTATTTTCTGTGCTAGTCAGTCAATACACGTCTTATCTAGGACAACACGTTATAAGAGAAGGTTGTTTTAGTCGCTTAAATCCAGTTATATGTATGGTCTGAAGCCTCACACTTGTCGGCGACCGGCCGAGCTAAGGTATGAAAAAAATGTATTTCTGTGGATGAACTATAATACAGTTTTTTCAGTTTCAATGCTGAAGTGCAGAATTTATTTAATAAGTGAGTCGAACAACACGGCGTAACAAAATGGCCACGATTCTAGCGACAGAAGTTGCGTTGCAACCCAGCCAATCTTCAAAATATCTCGTAATTCTTCAGATATTTTCAATAGTTTTTGCAGTAGAATTTGGTTCAAGATTAGACTTTTTTCCTTTAAACATACGGACTCGGTTCTGGAAATTTTTATCTATTTGAAATTATCCACCTTCTAACGCATTCTTCATTTAGCAGTTCGTGATCTCTCTGTTTTGTCAGATTGGCTAGTTCGAGCAGAATTCGATGCTTTGTGACGTTAAACTTCCGAATATTGCTAAACCATAGTGGCAAATTTTTTATTATAGTTATGACTTGAATTAAATGTCAATATTCGTGAGGCTACGTTTTTTATTATGGCGTAAAGCAACAGTTAAAGTATCTCAGGACAAACTTATTTTATGCGATTTACGGGTTGTCTTTAGGAGCTATGGCACAGTTGCGCATCTTGAAAAGTCTAGACAAGTGCGTCGTTTGTATAATGCGTCATCTGTGTTAATCTTCTCCATCCTTGACCACCTTTGTTCTTTTATGGTTATAATTATCTCTTTGGTGTTTTTCTATCTTAGTATACCACTATTTTCAGGTTTCCTTCAATATAAAGGTAATTTTTTAAGTGGACAAAATAACTCAAAATACCTTGACTGAGCTCCTCTTAACTTCTCCTTTGTAGCCATAGCAGATTACATGACCACACCGGAGTTACAGGTCTCGATGCGTTTTCTCGCATTTTTTCACATGCACTGTCCTAATTTTGTCCACTCATCTCTGTAATTTAAATTGTGAGTTAAATTTTTCAACCCAGTGCTCCCTTTCCGAACCCTTGCCACTTAGTGACTGGATAATATAAAAAGCATGAGACTAATTTTCTTTTTTGCAGGCTGGAGTTTTCTTTACAAGTATGTGGCTGTTCCAGACAAACTCGCTCCTGATTCTTTCAGCTGCGTTCCTTATGTTACATCGCGTGGAAGGTTGGTAGCTGGAAATATCAAATTCATGCAATTTTACGCCAGTTATGGTAACAGCTAGTCCCGGGCTGTTGAAGCGTCAAAATGTCTTCTCTGCAGACTTTCAAACTATAACTGAGTCGTTAGGCAGAGCTGATCAAAAGTACTAAGATCTTGAATTTGGGCTGGTCTATCCTTTCCTTTATTAAAGTTTTGATTTGTGTGAGGTAATTTCCAACATTTTGAATTCGAAGGTGGTAGAATTACTGCAATGGGATGCTTCAAAGACGTGAGAAATAACAGGGCTTTGCCAGAATTACTCCATAGTTACAGAGGAGATGAATTAAACTGGGGAGATTTGGGTGGTACTGTCATTGAAAAGTGCCAAGAACTGGCCGAGAAAAAGGTGAGATCTCTCAACAGATGGTAGATAGTAATCATATTCCTCTCAAGTTCATTTCAGATCTAGAAACAAAATAAAATTTAGTCTCAAAAGACTAAACTTTATTTTGCTTTGTAGCTGTAATTTGCCAGCGCTGTAATGCCCTCTATTCTCAAACATGCATGCGCCGTCAAACACTGTTAAAACAAACAAAATGAAGTTTTTACAAGGAGCCTTGCTCTCTGCCCTAGATTCCTCTGTGTTAAATCACCTTTTTTTTTTCATTTCCAGAAATACAAATGCTTCGGAATTCAGTTCTACGGCGAATGTTGGTCTGGCAACGATGCGTGCAATAACTTCGAGATCCATGGAACGGCAGACAACTGCTTGTGCTCGGGGAACGGTTATAAACCTTACGATCCCAAGAGGGGATACGACTGCGTTGAACCAGTGGGCGGAAAGCTTTCTAACTTCGTTTACGAAATAGAGGTAAATTCCGGCACCTTTCTTAAACGACCTTCACTGAGAAGCACATTATAATTAGAATGGTGCGTGTATGTATGGGTTATTGACCAAGCGTGAGGTCAAGATGGCTGAAAATTGGTCGAGGTCTTTTTTTGCGTGTTTATAGACTTCGACTCTATCTCGGTTCATAAACACGCAAAAAAAAAAAAAAAAAAAAAAAAAAAAAAAAAAAAAATAGAACGAGGCCAATATACAGCCCATCAGGACCTATTCCCAATAAAGGATTTATCACATGGCTTTCTGGGAAACTTTTCTTGCGGGACATGGCGAGTAGTCCCATGCGGGCAAGATAGCGCCATTTTGCCTGTCCAGCTAGCCAATGGATTTGGTCCATCTTGCCCGCTGACGGAGCTTGTAATATAATAAAAGAGGCTTAAAGGGACACTGTCACGATACATTTGCCTAAAACTGTTATAAATTCACGGAATGGTCCCTAAATTTATGCAATAAGAACTTAATTAGCTCTAACTAAATGATTAAAAGCAATTTCTTGAAGAAAGTCTACACTTCAGCAACTGTTACATTTGTGCATTCTTTCAACGATTTTCGAGCCAGAATTGAACCTTTGAAAAACTTACATCCTGACGCTTTTTCAAAAATCCACATTGCAATCCGTTTCCATCCTCGCTATCGTTAGCCATCCTCACTTCTTAATGGGTTTTAATCATTTGTCGAGTACTGCTCTACAAAATAAAGCCATTATTGTTCAGCTTCCAATGATCAATATATGCTTTTGAGATTTCCAGAATCATGCTAAAAATGGTGACAGTGTCCCTTTAAGTAAGCAACCGTGGACGATGATTTTGCTGCTATACATTGGATCAGTAGTGATCTAATCGGCTTATCACAAAAAAAAAAAAAAAAATGAAGAATATAAAAGCAGAGACCGATACAAAGCAGGGTTATCTTTTTTTAGCCATTCCGCACAACACCTTTTTGGAGATTATGGGTATGTCACGCAGTATTAATGACGTAGGTAAAGCGCACGCATGTGCGGTACTTCGAGCGGCCCCGTTAAGGTCAGGGGAACGGGATTTAATTAGTGTAATAAACAGCCACTGAATTTCTCTTGGTAACCCCATCCCTTCTGAAATTAGTTTTACCTCTCACTTGTTTTGTTTGTTTGTTTTTTACATGTTTTATTTCTAGGGGTAATAAAGAAAAAAGCCAGCCAAGTTAAATAAATTCGGCCGTACAGGATAAGAAGCTTTCATATTCCTTCGAGTGCAGTACACTGTCTTTGCAAAACAAGATCTCTTATAGACCAGACAAGAATTTGAAAAAAAGATTTCGTTGTAGCTGATCATGAGTGATGTAATGTAATAAAAAGCTTTCATTTCAATGTGTTTATTTCGAATTTTCTTCTTAAACAGTTAAGCCTCGCTTCAAGAAGTTACTAATTATACGCAGCAAGATGTTCATACACACAGACAATGCAATGCATGGCAGAGGCACCTCAGCTTGTTTCTTCCAGGTTGTCTAAGTTCATGATAAACACCGGAACTGGTTAAACTGCTTACATAGCTGGACAGTTTTGTTAACGATACTGAAGACAATGCAAGTGGAATGTTATCCGTGGAAACATGGTTGTGCTTTGTTTTGTAGCAATGTTACCAGTAGATTGGCTTCATGCGCTACTTCACGTCGCTCTTCACGTTCAAACATGTGTTTAAGCCTAGGGCCAATAAAATTTTGGAAAATTTAAGGTGGCTCTGAACCCTACCTACAGATTTTTTTTTAAACTTTGCCAAAAGTTGCGTCTTATTATGTTTATCAAAAGTTGATAACATAAAAAAAATTCGCCGTGCCGTTTTTGAATTATAAGCCCCTAATTCTGCCAAATTTTGCTCGTCCTCTTAACTTTTTTTCTCATCAGGCTCTTTGGCACTTCCGTAAATATTTATTGTTAGATGAAAGTAGTCAATGATTTTATATTTCAGTTTACAACTTTTTCACTGCAAAACGTTACCGATCTAGATAGGAAAATCTAGACCGCTTTCAATATCGATTTATGCCAATCAAATTCTTGAATTCGGCATGCAGTTCCCAGGCCTTGTGAGACAGAGCCATACAATAATAACAAATATCAGCGATGAGTTATCGTTGGGTAGCACTCGTATAAGCTGGAGAAGATGAAGTGAAAAAGAGCTAATCCACCATACAGGCCTTTTTCTCAAGGCAATCCCTCTCAATGCAAGTTATTTTAAGATCACTCCCGGTGTCTCGAAATCCCAGTATGGTTTACCAGTAGCCGACCATGTGAAGCAGTTTGTTCACGTGGAACGACCCGAAAGGCGCTGCGAGCATTTTCATCCTCCACGAAAAAAAAAAAAATCCACGCCATGGTAACATTATCTGCGGACGAACAGGTTACCATGCCCCTACGGATAGCGGCTGCTGGATGTAGTAACCTATTCCATTGTTTAAAAAATAGAAAAAAGTGTTTCCCGGGTTTCTATTGAGTTATAGAAACACAAGTGGAAAATTCCTTATTAATTAGTATATTTTTTTCTCTTCAGTAGTGTTTCTTGCCACGTGTCATTTCTGTCTAGGTTATAAAACGCATGACTTCATTTAACAAACTGGAAGCGATTGATAATGCTACCATATGTTGAAAATTACGCTCCTCCTTTCGCTCACTCCAAACAAAAATTGAAATTAAAAAAAAAAAAATAATAAACATACAAAGATGAAACCATCGGTTCTTTTCTCGATTGCTGAGAATGAAGACTAAACGATTTTACACTTGAAGTTATTATCACCAAATTAACTTAAATAAATTCCTATTGTGATAAAGGACCGTGGACGGTGAATCACAAAATGATAAAACAAAATAAACTTCTACTCCGGAATCAATTCGTTTGCGGTTCATTGATGCAAGAAATTGCGCGAAGATAAAATGTCTCAACCGCCCGTTTACTTGGCTTGTTCAGATTCGCTTTGCTTTCAACGAACCGCCATTAATTTTAGATGATTGTATGTTAATTTAGGCTGCCAAGGTTTATTTTACTATACTTAATTAAATCTAAGATGTCGGGTGTCATTGATCATTCTGAGCAAACAAAACCAGGAAAGGGATTTTTTTTTTTCGTACTGCATTTCGGAAAGAAAAATTGCCTTTTAAGCGTACTTGTTTTATTCATTTCCAAGGGGATGGGGGAGGGTGGACATACCCTTACACATTCCGCTGCGTCTGGGTCATAGCACAATTTCACTTTCTTGGTTTCAATTTGAAATTGCTTTGTTGAATTTCACATACGCTTACGATCAGGATTGCAAAGGATACGTTGAAAAGGAAGGTAGTTTTGGCCTGAAATTTGGTTAGGATTTGAAGAACTGAGCAGTACAACTTTACCAAAAATACTCCAAGAAGTTTCTTCTGTACCCCTCCGTAAAGGGCATTTTGGTTGACCCAGCCCAGAATTTTGAATTTCGACCTTGTTAACAAGGTGATGTCCTTTTATTTGATGTTGAGCCTTTGATTAATTATGGCTGAGACAAAAGAGTCCATCTTGGTCAATCGGAGACATGTGTGAAGTCATTTCCGACACTGCAAGGCTTCTAAACGAACTTGGTAAAGGCAAAATGGGCAAACATCGCTTCATTTCACAAATTTCCTTAAAAATAGAAAAATTCCTTATTTATCAATCGAGCTTTCAAGAAATTTTTTAACTCTATCGGGAAATCCCCAAAGCTCAAGGTCAATCTGAAAATTGAACTTAATCTGAAATTTAAACTGAATCAATTTAGAATTATTCGAGTCTATAAAGACTGTAATTTATTTAAATACCAATTAAGTTAAAAGCTTGCCTGATCTAACCCAAAAGAGTTTGACACAACAAAACGTTCCGTTGTCTCAAAAAGCTAATAAATGAATGCTCAACCTCGCCTACGCGTTAATTAATTTGAAAGAGACAAATAGACTGCTCCCAAGACACCGAAATAAATGTCAAAATAGCGGTAACACCTTTAAATATGTCACTGCTTTTTACAGATTAGATGCATGTTCATCTTTTAATAACATAGAAGGCAGAGTCATTGCGGAACTGTTCAAGGTGCCTCGCTTGCTATATATTCAGTAGCCTGAAAGTCAAATCCAAGGTAAGCAACAATAAGCTGATTTTTCAAACAGTATTTGCGTGAATTCTGCTTATCCGATTAAGAGTAACTGGTTCCTGCAGAAATCTTAACAATAACTACATACGTTACAGCAAAGACCAAAACTTACAAATCAGCAAATTTTGGACAGCTATTTCATTTGCTGGCTCATGGCTTTGCCGCATTGATCAGAGTCCGGAACAGATCTAATTCACGGCGAACACAACGCTTAAAAACTAACGGGAGTTTTCAACACAATCTTCGGTCCACCGACCGAACTGAATTCGACTCGTTTACCACTAGGCTAAAAGAGGTTTCATGGAGCAAGACCATTGGGTCAAAAATAACAAAATTATAATAACAGTTTATGTTAAGATCAGTCTTACTTTTTTCAATATACGTGTACACATTGTAGGAAAATCGTGGTTGTAGCAGTTACTAAAAAGCACTAGTGTAGAAGAGTCATCCAGCTGGGTGCAGTATTCTCTAACGATATCTCTGTATTTGGTGCATTCAAGAAACAGTCGTGTAGATTTTTAACTTAATGGAATATGAAAAAACAACGGAAAAAAAAAATACTGATTTAGGCATGCATTTAGTGGAGAACAAAACATCGATTTTAGCAGGCACAGGTGAAAAATAAATTTCCTTCATATTTGCTCTCAGATGCATTCGGCTTCCTTTAGTAAACAGCTTATGGGAATAAAATCCGGTGGCAATGAATTTTCAGGGACTGGTCGACTAGGTAGTCTTGAGCCCGACACAGTTTACAGAAGTCATAAATTAAATCTAAGAATGCGTTGCAAGCGAATTTTACACTAAATTTACTATTTTATTTATTTCTGACTATTTTATCTAATTTATGAACGGTAACTTAACATCTCGAAAATGTAGCGATGACTCACTTTATTGTTAAATTGCCAAAATTTCTCAGCGGAGAAAGAGGAATGGTTAAATGCCGTTAATAAAATATAAACTGAACAAACTATTTCTGTTGCACATTTTCGGATAAGGACATCTGATTTTAATACTTTGCTCTACGTGATTGCAAATTAAATTGAACGAATAATATCTCCAGCGACTTATTCCGCCTAGGAATTAAAACAGTCTTATCCTATAAACAGGCGCTAGTTGGGGAATTCCCAATAAACAAAACTGAGCTTTCCGCTTACAGGGCTTTAAGCGATAAAATATTCATAGCTAAATTGATCAGCGTAATGTGAAGCCGTCATGATGTTTGATTTCATTCCTTTAGATGTCAACTGAACGCACGCAAAAATTGAATTAGCATTTGCCAATTTCGACGCATTTCACGACCTAGTTAATTAATTAGGCCCTGCCCACAATATGCCGGAGAAATTTGAAAACGCAGCTTTATTTCTACGGTTAGGCCTACCGTCTACACTAATCTGCGACGGAAACGAAGTGTTTCAAAACGCTCTTCAAACTGGGGAATCGAAAACGCCGGCTTTTCGTTATAGTCTGGACGTAAAACATTTTGAAAACGGAGCTTTTCGAAAACGGAGTCTTTTTCAGACACAAATCCAAAATGACCGGTGATTGTTGCGTATTTATATTCCTCCGGCGTAGTGTGGACAGAAAACATTTGATACGTTTTTAGAGTGAAACCTCCTTTTTAAAATTCCTCCGGTGTAGCGTGGACGTGACCTCTATCCCGCTAACCAACTTGTTCTCATTTTGTTTCATTACCAAAACAAACAAAAAAAGTATTTGTAATGGCCTAAGCCTAAATGGTGGCTCTCGAAAAGTTGTGGATTTAAAATTAAAAATTTATATAAAAACGTGAGTAGAGAGTGCTTTAAACAATGAAGAGATGTGATCTACGAAGCTTATAGTGTTCTGATGGCGAAGAAATGATTTTCCTCACGTGGTTTCTAGTGGACTGGGAAACACTATGTCTACGGCCGCATGTTTCGTTTAACATGCAGAAATATTGACATTTCGAAGGCAACAACACCCTAAAATGTATTAAGGTGGTTCAAAACAGTTTCCAGCACTTAGACTTTGATTGGTCGTTTATAACCACTCTTTATCATTTGATGCACTAAGAGTGCAGACTGATCTTTCCAATTCTATTTTTTGAGACTGAGTGGCTGTTGTAATCTAGTCAGATTTAAGTCTATTGATAATGGACTGTCGCATTGGAAATCGCAAGATTTTGTAGTCCTGCTGCTGACCAAAAGAAAAGCAGGCCAAATTGACATGATCTAAGGGTATGCTGATAGATTGACCGCTTGCTATTTAAGGTGGCTAATACAGTTTCCAGTACTTTCCAAGACTTAAATTATGATGAGTCACTATAAACACTCTTTATCAGTTGATGCTTCCATCGTGGTAGCCTACATCTCAGCTGCTACAATCATGGTATCAAAAAACTGCCCAATCATTGGTGAAAACGTTATCATTTTCGTGACACAATAGGTTATCATAGCAACAGTATGACCTTCTAAAAACACCCTTAATTACAGCTTTAGAGGCTTATAATTAAAAAACGACACGGTTAATTTTTTTTTTTGTTATCAAGCTTTAATAAGCATAATAAGTCTCAACTTTTGGCAAAGTTTAAAACCATTCTGTACATATGGTTGAGAGCCACCTTAAATTTTCAAAACTATAAGGATGTTTCTTGCAGGTCATACGGTCGCTACGGCAACCTATTATGTCACGAAAATGATAACAACGTGTTCATCAAAGATTGGGCAGTTTTTTGATTCCGTCATGAAAGTAGCATCAAATGATAAAGAGTGGTTATAGCGACCAATCAAAATCTACGTGCTCGAAACTGTTTTAAGCCACCTTAAATGGAATTTGGGGCTTACCTCCCAGCATAGCCCAGGGTAGGGTAGGGATGGGCATTGCGAGAATAGAGTCTTGCCCAGGACCACAACACGATGACCCGGCCAGTCAGGGCTCGAACCAGGGCCGCTCGATCGGGAGACCAAGAGCCATGCGTTAATTTATAACGGAAAAAAAAGAAAAAAACATTGCTGTCTGTACTACTTGCTTGAGGGGCATGCACTCAAAGTTTTGACGTAATCAACCTTTAACGAACGTACCAAACTTTTAGTCAGCGTCTTTCACGAAAAAGACACGAAAATAACTTCGTATCCATGGCCCATTTGCCGAGTCAACAATATTGTATTTTCTGATGCTTTCTGAGTCTCCATTACCCGCGAATTTTATCGTTTCTTTCGATTTTCTAAATGATTCACGTACAAATTTGTCAAACTTTTTGGGGTCGTAATAACAAAACGCAGTATTTCATTAATCAGCCTCGAGTTTTTGTGGATTTGTTTATATGGACCGGGTTACAAGTCCGGGCGCGATATCATTTCATATCAGTCTGTATGTTCGTAATTGTTCTAGAAATGATACGGTGCTTCGCTCGGTATTATATTTTCCGGTCTCCGTGTTTTGCCAATCAATTTCTAAATTAAACCTAATTCGTAGTCAGCAAAACCTTTCTGTCTTTCTACACAGATTTATACACTGTACATCCATGAAATAAAGAAGACGAAAATTGTTTGTAACATCATTTAGGCGTGTCAACCAGGATAAAATGAAAATATAATGGAAAATATAATTCGATGGCAGAGTTCCAATGACGAACACTATAAATTCGCAAAAAAAAGCGTTATTTTCTTCGCTCACAAACTTAACTCACACTGCACGCACGTGCAAATGCTAATTTGTATTTTGCGTATTTCAGATACAGAAACATTGTGTCCATTTCCTGAATGTTGGAAACTACAAATATTTTGGCAGATGCCAATGTTTGGACATTTCATATTTGAAAAGGAAATGAACAAAAGCTAGGTTGCAATTTCGGAATTAAGAAATTCGTTGGCGGATTAAAATCGTGTTGACAGCGATTTAAAGGCGGCTTCCAATGCCATTTGAACAGAAGACGTGTTCAATTATTTGGGTTTGTGCAAATATAGGGAAATAGTAATAAATTACATCTTGGATACGATTTCGTCCCCTCATTAAACAGGCTAAACGTAACACTTCTTCTTTTTTTTAAGATCTAAAAAAAAGAACTTTTCGTGGTCCTGGTGGTCCGTATATGTGAGATTTCGGATCAAAGCGCCGGTTCGTCAGAAATGGGATGCATTTTTTTCCGCGAAGAAAAATGAAAATATTTAGGAAGCCTTCTTCCTGTGGACGTAGGCGATTACACTGTTTATCTATTGCTAGAATCTCATTGGCTACACACTTGTTAATTAACAATTTCACTCATGCTTTGGAACAAGACAAGACAACGAGATCCGATTGGCGATTCGAAATACAATTATAATAAGTTTCATCACAATCGGTGACAATGTCAGTTGCTCGACGGGTTTATTGCACTCTGGAATATTTTCTAATCTAACGATTTTGTTTGCCCACAGTATGCGAGGCTTAAAATCAGCAAAATGAATCTGCCCGGCCTCTTCGCGACATGAAAGACGATATGCCAGATCCAAAGATGAAAAGGCTGACAGAATTTCTTTTTTGGGGAATCATTATACTTTCGGAATGCGGACTTTCGTCAAGTTGCAGCGATAAAGGTTTGACTATTGCAAAATTTTTGACTAAATAGGAAGTTTTTTTTTTTTTCTAACTAGTAAGTGCCTGCCCTAAAGAAGGGGTTATTATTAGCACTAAAGACTAGACACTTGTGTTACATTGCGGCAAAAGATGTTTCGTCTGTCCGTAGCCTCTCTTAGCTCACTTTGGTTTCAAAATACTCAAAAATAATTCCGTCGAATTTTAACATCATTGTATCGAAGGACACCCGTACAATTAAATACAAAGAAACAGACAAGGTATGCTAATGAGGCCTCATTTTAAATTGTCCATGGACAAGTAATTTCCATCCCCTTGTACATTGGACAAGTGAGAAGAAAGCATGTTTGCAGTGGAAACGTGCGTATACAATGTACTTAGTTCACGGTTTTTTAATCGTTACCTGCTAAGTATCATAGATTTTTGTTTCTTTTTGCGATTCCCACCTAATTTTTTGATTGCTGTGTGGAAATGAAGCTAGGCTACAAAAATGATATTAGTCTCGCGATGTTTGATAATTTGTTTATTACATATCCAAGGAGGAAGAAAAGGCATGTACACCATGGTTAAAAATGCAAGTTTTACGATTGTATTGAACATTTTCTTCGTTATTTTCAGGCGATCCTAGGCTGTTATGTATATATTTTCAAACGTTTCCGATTAATTCAGCTTTGATAATCTCTGCGAAGCTGCTAACATCTGGATGCTCGCAAAACGTCGCAGAACTCCGGGCCATTTTTGTTTTTTTTTTTTTGGCAAATTTAGCGATAGCAAACTTATGAATACATTGTCAATGTCCTGTTGGCAGCCGTCAAAGTACGTTCTGTGCGTTCCGTTATTTCTTTCCCTTCGTTTTGCACGCGTCCAAGTTGTAGCCAGTCTGTTCGACAGACGTGGCAGCCTCGACCTGAGCGATCTTTGCTGACGGTTTTCATATTTTAAATCAGTATAGCCGACCAAGAAACAGAAACTGATCATAACAAGAATGAACACGCACTTTGAACACCCAGTCATCGTGAACCGTTCCAAACGATGGGCGTTTAAAGCTTGCTACATACATCTGTTAATTAATTTGACAATGAAATACTACTGGTTATGTAACGCTTTCGAGTGGTGTAACATAGGATATCCCACGAGTCACTTGTATTTTCTCGCTATACACACGAGCCTTTTAACTATTTTATACCATGCCATAGAAAATATATTAACACAGTCATTACAGCGCACAATGGGAAGGATGGGTGTAATAAATCCAATATACAATGAATTTCTGTATTTTGATTGGCTATATTTTCTATGGCATGACATAAAAGCGAGTATCTTTATCGACGTTCAAGGTATTCTTATGGTGTATGTTATGGACATTAAACTGAGGACACACTCGACAGTTTGGGCTTCCGCGATCGCGATTGAATAAGAATTTTGTGTTTTCTTAGTGGTCCAAACATATTATGCTTATTCAGTTCAGTAAAATATTCTATAAAAACTTGCAAGACGTTAATCAATTAGTCCAACAAGACACAATATCAAATGCTGCAGGTAAATTCCAACAACAGCAGCAGCAACAACAACAAAAACAACAACAACAACAACAACAGCAACAGCAGCAGCAACAACAACAATAACACCAGCAACAGCAAGTGCAACTGCGAAAAAAGAAAAAAAAAAGCAACAGCAACCGTGAACAACAATAACTTAGTACATATTCCTGGCAAATTACGCTACCATCACAAAACGTAACTGAATCAATCCGATCTTGGATTAACCTAAGACAAGCGTCTAAAGAACATTGAATGATATACGAATAGTGAACGATAGCATGGCAAACAAATTCATGGATTCCCAATGGCGCAAAACTAGTTCCATTGTATATAAGCAACGGAAATCTGTTAGATTTCTTTAGCAGTAACCAAGACATTTCTGCCATTTTTTCTATTTATCTTCTTTGTAAAGGCACGTCCTCGGCAATTGGAGTCAATATAACCTGCGACAGTTACTTGGAATTGTACGTGGACGGCAAGCTTTTGGGTGGCGGTGCAACAAATGTTACGAGCAAAGGTTTCTTTGTGTACCAGATAATGCCAAGAAGTCACGTGGTAGCTCTAAGTTGCAAAGCTTCCGCCCCACCATGGGAGGGAGGTATTTTGGGATCGTTTGAAAACGGACTGGTCACCGACACCTCTTGGAAGTGCATCACCACGGCCAGATACGGATGGAATATGAGAAAGTACCGAGATGATGATTGGCCAATGGCCTTGCCTTATGGACCCAACAACAAGTCAACATTACCTTGGGGAAGAATACCAAGCATCGACGAGAAAGCTGTTTGGATTTGGTCTGCAGACAATAAAGGGGACACTGAGGTTTACTGTCGGCACAGCCTTGTTGCTCCATGTACCGAAGGTAGGTTATTAGCTCTTCATTGCGTACCTTGTGAACTAAGATGGAGCCTCTTCCAGACCTTAGTTAAGTCTGTGTACGGGCCACGGCAAATGAACTTCTACTTCGCTGCAAACGTATGCTTAAGAGCAAGGCTATACTGTTCGGGCAATCCGACGTAAAAACAAAAACAAAACGAAACGAAACGAGACGAGACGAGACGAGATGAGCCGAGCTGAGCCGAGCCGAGCCGAGCCGAGCCGAGCCGAGCCGAGCCGAGCCGAGCCGAGCCGAGACGAGACGAGACGAGACGAAACAAACGATAGAATTTTTGTGCTGAGCAGTGAAATGTTTTTTTTATAGCGCAGCTGCAAAAATTGTCAATAAAATTTCAGAAGCGTGATTTTTGAGCCAAATAATTCCTTTCAAATCTTCTCTCTGCTATGACATTGATATAATTTTCCCCTTGATTCCTAATAGTAAAGTCAAACTTCTTCAAGGCACCAGAATCTGGCAGAGACATGGCCATAGCAGGATTTTCGCTCCTTCGGACAAAGGTTGCCAGCGCAGTGGAGTGTGGGCTCAAGTGTGGTCAGCGCAGCGCATGCGCATCATTTGCAGTGGAGTACTCGGATAGTCCTGGATCTAAACTATGTGAACTTAATACAGTAAAGGCTACAAGTCATCCTGAAAGTGTTGTAAGAAAGAAAGGCTTTCAATATTACGACGAAGCTGAGGTCTTCTATTAGGGAAAATTAAATTGAAAACTGCTAGAAGGAAGGCTGTTTGTAAAACTAACATCCTAAATCACGGAGCAAGGAAAAAACAAAAACAGGTCCAGCCGATGTGCAATGAGTCAAGGTAGACATATTTCCAAAGATGAGCAACATGCAGTAATTTTTCTTTACAAACGAACTATTCTCCGACACATAAGGGAACAACATAACAATGATGACTGAGTGGAGCCCATTTCGGCTTGTAATAAAAATAAATAAGTAAAATAAGATAAAATAAAACAAGAGCAGAAAGATCTGTTACCGCTTAATCATACCAGTAACAAAACTTCAAGAAACAAAATAGAAAGAAAGTAAACCTTGTTAACAATGGATTACGGC
This sequence comes from Orbicella faveolata, assembly GCF_042242905.1. Lineage (NCBI taxonomy): Eukaryota > Metazoa > Cnidaria > Anthozoa > Scleractinia > Merulinidae > Orbicella > Orbicella faveolata. Next base: position 28,659,741 of record NW_028301563.1, read on the forward strand.
TACCAAACAAGTTCGAAGGTTAAAGCCATTTTTGAAAATGTTTTAAGAACATAAAGAAGGAAATAAAGAAAGAATACTCAGCAGTCACAAACATGGCACGTGAATTTTGTTTTTGGACACCTTTGCTTCTCGGAGTCCCATTTGGTGAAAAACCTGTTTGACATGTTTATCAGCAGAAAAAGAGAAACGCACACGTAGCCGTTAGCATGATTTTTTTTTTTTTTTTTTTTTTTTTTTTTTAATCTGGTAAAGCTTCTCTGTCCAAAAAACAGAATAATTAACAAACTTTGACCCAGCGCCAAACGATTTGTGCTAATAAATTATGCTGCAGAGAATTCGCCTGCGAGTAAACTGGCAGAGTTTATCTTCTCGGTTAGTAGGTGATTACTTCATTAGCTAGCAAGTTTGATTGGTTTATCCCTTATTATGTGCGTTACCTAACAAATAAGCCCATTTCGATATATTCAAATTATAACTTGATCTCTAGGCTCCGTGGAGTGAAACAAGAAATCCGTTTAGGTTTAAGGACGAACAATTAAGGTCATTCCGCTGAAATAGAGCCTGCACTGAGATTTTTGTGAAAGTTTGCCTATCGATTGTTTATATTATAGGAACTTAAATTTTGAAATAAAGATAAGAGGTCCCCATGTTCGTTTAGGAGCAAAAGCACCTTGTTTATACCCATATAAATCCTTATAATAGCACCATGATTATAGTTACGATTGCTTGCTAAATTCACGTTTCCGACGATTGCTTTTTGTTCTCCACTGAGAATTGGTCCATAGTTATTTTACACAGAGAAATTTATTACTCAATTCAAAACAACAGAAAAAAAATGATAGGTCACCATACTCGTTTGCGAGAAAATGACAATTCCCCTCTATGGCGAGGTCCACCTGTAAAGAAAAAGCCGCCATTTTTTAATGCGCGCGCGCTAAACACGCGTGAAATTATGCGCAGTAGGGATGCGCAGTGCAATACTGGGGAATGACCTTAAGATCTTCTGTTGAACAACTGGGCGTAAAAGGACAACCAATAGTTTTAACTGAAAATAATTTACAAAAGAAAACAATGTTTCGGAAATTAACAGCACATTAACGAACAAACTGGTAGTTTCAATTCTTGTTTATTGGAGTACTTTTAGAGCTGAACCATCAGCTCTTTATCTAACTCATGTCTCCTATACTAAGTACACGAGTAATTCGCATTGCGCAATCTACAAGCCTCTTCTATTCTTTACTTAACACATTACGCTCTATCGTCTGTTCCAATGAAGCCATCAATCTTTCAGCAAATGACGACATTCCCGTTGGTGATTTTTTTTTCAAACATCTCGTTGAGCAAACAGAGCAATAACCCCAAAACAAAAGGCTAGCAAATGCAACAAAACAAGGGTGATCATGTAATGACTTTTGGACGAGGACTTTGAAAACTTCAGTTTAAAATTTTCAAAATAAGCCAACCAAGGTGCAGTGCATTAAAAGCGGGGATCTTTTCCTACATGAAGCTAAGTTTTATAACAGATAAACGCTAATTAATCATTCCCAAACGCCAGCGCAAAAACCAGGTTCAAATTTTCTTAAATACCGTACCCTAATTTCGCTTGGGTTTTTAAGTTCCTGTGGTTACACTTACACTCAAGCTAGTAGTTATAAGTGTAAACTTGGTTTTAAGCTATCTTGGCGGGTCTTTGTTAGGCTCGCTAGTCTAACACAAACGTAATACAATTTATACTTGTGTCTTCGTCGCTAGTGTGAACGTGTCCATGAGCTACCTTGCAATTATACCAACCTACGCTGTTAACCAGCCATTACGCTATTCTAGCGTTCTGCCTTAACACACTTCATTATCTAGCAGAATCTAAACTGGAAGTTCCCAGTACGACATGAAAAACGGAATTTCATATCATGTGTTAAAGATAATATCCTTGTAAAAAAAAACAAAAAAAAAACTTCACTAATCTACAAACCAAACATTTGAATTTTATTCTGAATGGCTTCCCTGCAAACATGACAAATTTGCAGTCTTTCAGAGCATTCCCTGCACGCGCCATGGCCGCATAAAAATACCATATTTTTGTCTCGCTCCATACATATCTGGCACTGCCTGTCTTCTTCCATGACTCGTAAACGTTCTTCCAGTGAACGCACTCGCTCGTTGTAATCTGTCGCGTCCATCAAGGTTGGAGCATTGATCGGGGCTCCCTCTGCAAAGTAGTGCAAGTAAAACTTTAAATGAATTTTAAGGCTCTCAACCTCTGCATCTCCAGAATCAAAACTTGATTGTTAGTTGAAAAACGAGGATGTGCCCGTGCAAATGAAAGCTATTGAACAGTACTTTCACGTGGTATTGCTTATTAAATGGCACAAGGTACTTCCATTTTTTTAAGTCTGTGGATGAAACCCTAGTGTGACCATTCAAATGAAAATAATTGAGCAGTACTTTCACGTGGTACTGTTTATTAAATGGAACACGGTGATTCTATTTTTAAAGACTGTGGATGAAACCCTAGTGTGTGACCATTCAAATGGAAGTTATCGAGCAGTTCTTTCATGTGGTACTGTTTATTGTGCTGTACAAGGCGGTTGTAACTTGTAAGTCTGTGGATGAGACCCTAGTGTGTGACCATTCAAATGAAAGCTACTAAGCAGTACTTTGATATGGTACTGTTTATTATGCTGTGAAACGTGGTTCTATCTTGTAAGTCTGTGGATAAAACCCTAGTATGTGACCATTCAAATGGAAGTTATTGACCAACAC
>NW_028301563.1:28665000-28752500 GCF_042242905.1 Orbicella faveolata
CTGATGTCGCCGCCAATGATCTAGGCACAGGCACAGGCCTCCTCGCGGCCACAGGCGGTCGAGGAACTGATTTTGCCAGCACAGGCTGGGGTCGAGGTTGGGTAAAAGTCGATTGACGTTCAGGAGCGGTCTGTCTGCTACAAAAATAGAAGAGTATAGGCCATCATACTTGATAAAAACACGTGAAATTAATTATTGACCGGAAGGACGGAGACATAAACAAGCGTTAATTTTAACCAAGAAGAGAAGGGAGGAAGGAAATAAGGAACAGAACCAGACGAAGTAATAGGGGATAAGTGAATGAAAGCTGTTGCGTAGAGTCCAGAAAATTAATGGGTTCCTCTACTCATTAAAATGCTGTGTTCTTGGGAAAGACACTTTACTCTTACAGTGCCTCTCGCTACCAAGGTGGATGAAAGGGTACCGGCGAATTTATTGCTGGGAGTGACACTATGATGTACTAGCAACCCATCCAGGGGGGAGTAGAAATAATCCCTGTGGCTTTATGCCACATAAACCGGAGATAACCTCACGCCTGATGGGCCGCTTAGCTCGTTTTAAGACTTCACCTTTTTACCTCTACCTCAGTCTGTGATTTATTTACTTCTGTGATTTATTTACTTGTACTAGCGTGACAAAGTATTATTAAACTTAAACTTAAACTCTACTCATTAAAAAGGCTCTTGGCTTAAATGAGCCCCCTCCCTACCTTGGAACGCTCCTCGCAAATTGTTTTATTAAGTTGGCAGTCTGGGCGTCTGTACACAGGTCCAATGGAGTCTTTCCCTCATGATTGTAAAAGTTGATGTCCGCTCCATGAAGGGCTAAATAGACAGCTATGGCAGACCCCGTGTGCTGCTGATCTCTGTCACCCGCTGGGACATTGAGTCCTAAGCCTTGAAGTAGCTGAAATGATTTGAAAATAATTGATTAAAAGAATATGCAGTGTAGACCTTTACTACTACATTCATAGAGAGATGATAAGTTGTGTCGACACAGTGTTTAAAACCGCACAGGAGCATTACGCAAATCAAAAGTAAAACAAGAAACCAAAATGACAGCAGCAAAAACAACAATAACAACAACAACAACACACAAGACGACGAGGATAAGCAAGAAGACGAAGAAAAACAAAAAAGACAACCAACCAAACAAACAAACAGTCGGTCGGTCGGTCGGTCGGTCAGTCAGTCAGTCAGTCAGTCAGTTAGTCAGTCAGTTGGTAGGTCAGAACATCAATCCGTCCATCTGTCTGACAGACAGTCAATCAGCCCGGCCATCCATCTGTAGGTCATTCAGTTGGTCCATCCATCCGTCTATCAATGTCTGCCTCTCTGTCCGTCCACTCATCTCAGTCATTCCGTCAGCCCGCGTGCCCGCCTGCCACCCAGCCCACCAGCAGGCGGCCAGTCGGCCATTCAGCCGGCCAGTCAGTGAGTGAGCCAGTTTATGAGACCACTAATCAATATTCTAACTGCCCTCACCCCTCTTAAGCCCGTGCTACCCACGGCATGATGAATAACAGCCAGGTGAAGTGGAGTGTCACCGTCCTCGTCATCAGCATTCACATTAGCACCATGTTCAATTAACAACTCGATCATCCCAGTGTACGCTTCCGATACTGCAAGAGCCAGGGGGGTTTGACGCTTGTTGTTCCGTAGGTTGATGTCACAATGTCCCTGCGTTTTAAACAAGTAAAGCGAGGGGAATGTGATGAGAAAGTCACCTCGCATCATTCAAATTGGACTGTATTTATGAACTCACAAGCCACCCTACGAGCACCCTCAATCAATGGGCAACCAGTGCATGTGAGCCTACCACCCCTACACGAGAAACTGCGCAGGTTCTAGGCAATCTTGCGAGCTCAAGCGCAAGTTGTGTTGTCAAAGCTGACAAACAGGTACAATACGTTTGTTTGTATTTATGAACTCACAAGTCGCCCTACAAGCACCCTCGCTCAAGGGCAACCAGTCCATGTGAGCTTACCACCACTACACGATAAGCTGTGCAGGTTCCAGGGAATCTTGCGAGCTCAAGCGCAAGTTGTGTTGTCAAATAACGCTAACAAACAGGTACAATATGTTTCACTCGCTTCAATCAAAGAATTGAATCATTTAGCGAGGGTTGCTATACCAACACATTCTTAAACAAAACAAAAACTGACCGTACTTTAAATTTATTACCCACATACCGATAAGAGAAGAGATTTCGCTATTTCCGTGTGGTTGTTGAATGCAGCCAGGTGAAGAGGGGTGAAACCATCTTCCTTGGCAATCTCAATAAGACCAGGAAATTTACCAGCGATTTTCTCTACGGCACTGAAATGGCAACAAAAGGTAAACAAAATTAAACTATCAAACCATGACCAACACCAAATTTCTTCAGAGGGAAAAGATTGATCAATTCAGACTTTTTAGATAAGCTTTTTATTTCAACAAACAAATTAGCGCAAATAAGCGAACATTTCTTAAGTTATGGCCAAAGGATGCAGGATGTGGATTACTTTGAGCCCGTTAAAAGGTCGTTTCCTCTGTGACTCAGATCGAACGATATCAGTTACAAGTTTACGTTATTGGAAGAAAAAAACAAAAAAAACAAAAAAAAAAACATGAAATCTTTCTCCGACGCCGACTTGTTGAACAATTTGTCTTAAACACTTTGTTACTTCCCTCGCTGTTTGTCAAGCTACCCTGCAGTAATTTCACCAAATCATATTTTTACTTGCTGGGTGGTCACTGTGAGAGTAATATAAAGCCTTCTCAATGATTTTTCTCTGGTCTCAAACCCGACTCCAACAATTAGAAGCGCAGCGAGCGTGACAGACACTGCTTGTTCTCTTTCATACAAGCCTGATGGAGTGGGTTAAATCCTGACTAAGGTGACAGATACTCACTCTTTGTTCCCTTTCATACAAGCCTGATGGAGTGGGTTAAAGCCTGACTAAGGTGGCAGATACTCACTCTTTGTTCCCTTTCATACAAGCCTGATGGAGTGGGTTAAAGCCTGACTAAGATGAGACACTTACTGTTTGTTCCCTTTCATACAAGCCTGATTGACTGGGTTAAAGCCTGACTAAGATGACAGACACATACTGCCTGTTCCCTTTCATACAAGCCTGATTGAATGGGTTAAATCCTGAATAAGGTGACAGACACTTACTGTTTGTTTCCTTTCATAGAAGCCTGATGGAGTGGGTTGAATCCTCTGCCGTTGCAGACAGTCACATCAAGGTTTTGAGAACCGACAATGAGGTCCACAATGCTGTTTTTGTCTTTTGAGATTGCGTCATGCAAAGGGGTGTCTCCAGCGAGATCCTTAAAAATGAAATAAAGAGACAGGATTGAGCATACTTTGTGTATGAAATAACGTTCTCAAAATCATTAATAACTCGTCCAGTTGAAACAAAGAACGTCATGACCGTGGCAGTGTTTGGATATCTCATCTTAGTTACCATACATTTTTACGATTTTATTTCTCCGTTTTTTCCTTAGTTTTCGTCTCGATTTTCGAATGAGATTAAATTTCGATAAACATTTCAAAATAAAAATGAGCGATAGAAATTTTACACAACGTTTCGATGTCGTCATGACATCATTATCAAGTGACAAGAAAATAACGGTTCAACAGTGTTATATATGCGGTGAGAGGTGTGATTTTACAATCACACCTCTCACCGCATATATTACACTGTTGAACCGTTATTTTCTTGTCACTTGATAATAATGTCATGACGACATCGAAACGTTGTGTAAAATTTCTATCGCTCATTTTTATTTTGTTTCGATTGAGAAGATATATCAAAAAACTTGAGACAGTGTTTCATCGGCCATCCAAACACCTCGAATTTCGTCAAAAATACTTCGCTGCCGTGGTATTTTCAACTTTCTTCTCGGTGTTTGGCTATCCCGATGAAACACTGTCTCTCGCGTTTGATATAGTACATAAAATATGCACACGCTGTTCCAGGCCTTTCCACAAATATCACGTAAAATCGCTTAAATATATTTCCGGAATTCTCAAAAAATTCTAAATATCACAAACAGTTTTCTAAATAACACCTCGAAAAAACCCTCTAAATGTCTCTTATTTTTGTGGCAAAAACGGACCGATTTGGAATCACTTAGGCTAAACTTTTTTCTATGAGGAAAGACCTGCGATATTTCTTCATAGCAAACCCTAAGCATTGATGCAGCCTGGTCCGCGTTAGAGAAGATTCTGATCATGCTAATTATATTAGAAAACATTTGGACAATTACCTCGCAGAGTATTTACTACAAAAGGTCGACCACCACTTTTTCAACTGCTTGGTAATTACAGGTTCTTGCCAAAGATGCAGCAATTGCAATAGAGTGATCTTTGTTCGAAGGAAAAGTGTTAACGAGAAATAAAAAGCCAACATAAAGACACATCTGAACGAGTCATCTTGGGTCCCGTTGACCCTACGCCGGAGGAATAAAAAAAACCCGGAAATTTCACTCTGAAAACTCATAGAATGCTTTCCGTTCACACTAAGCTGGAGAAATTTAAAAATGCAATGATAACCGGTCATTTTGGATTTGTGTTTCAGGAATACCCGGTCAGGGAAATCACACGATTATCGTAACGCGATCGTTTTCGAAAAATTCCGTTTTCAAAATGTTCTCCGTCCACACGGAAACAAAAAGCCGGCGTTTTCAAATTCCTCCGGTTTGAAGATTATTTTAGAAAAGCTATGTTGCCTTGACGGATCAGGGTGGACGGTAGGCCTAACCAGCGCAATAACACTGCGTTTTCAAATTTCTCCGGCATACTGTGGACGCTTCCTTAACATCTAGTACCTGACAATTGACATCACAGTGACGTGACGCCAATAACGCCTTGACACCAGCATCGTTGCCTTGATTGACAGCCAAGTGTAGCGGCGTGCTTTTGTTCTTGTTGTCGCAGACATTGACGTTAGTGCCCGTGTTCAACATGACTGTAACAGTCTCTCCGCTTCTGTCACTAAACACCAAATGGAGTTCAAGTTAACAACTGAAGTCTATCACGGTTTGTTATCATTACAAGTTTACTTAGTCAATATCTCACGTGCAGACCTTTTCCCAAGTTAAAAAGAATAAAACTAAATAAATAAATATAACAAAATAAACAACCACATAGCAAAAAGAAGTGTTACGATAGTGTCTCACGGTCACCTTACAAAACTATACCATCGACTTTAATATTTTTTTTCTCCAGCTTCTTAACGGTCCGTAATCCTAAATCCTTGAATCCGATTGGCTGATGCCGCACGTTCCACTGAGCGGTCCAGATTTTCCCATCAGGACCTTGTGTATACGGACCGCTCCCAAATTTCCAACTTTGGCAGCTTTTCAAGGTTTTCAATACACCGTGCCGGGCCGTACTCAAGACCTTGGGCACAGTTTTATATACCTCTTACTAACCTCGTCTTCTCGGTCCGTACTGTAAGTTACGGACCGAGTTTTTTCTCCTTCGATTTATGGCCCAAGCGCGAAGCGCGCGGGTCATAAATCGAAGGGGGAAAAAACGAGGATCCGTAACTTACAGTACGGACCGAGAAGACGAGGTTAGTAAGATATTTATTATATATTGCCTGACGGGTTCGGAAACCATTTCTATTCACGCAGACTCGGAAAGGCTTCAAATTTCTGACGAATCTCGAAAGCAAAACGAGTCAGTTTGAAACTGTTTTTAGGTCGTTAGCACGCTTTATTACATAATTTAGATCATAAAAAAGTTTTAAACTTTCACTTGCTATAAAAGTTAAGAACACTTATCGATAAATAACGAAACAGTTTGGCAACAAAATCAACTTTAAATTTTAGCGGGCCGTACAGGAGAGTACGGCCCGCTAAATTGACCAATCACAGCGCGCGTACTAACTGAGAGATATAACAATTCCGGTTATAACGATAAAACCAAAAACATTGAAGTTCATGCCACAGAATTTTCTGTATCTTTGGTAACGAACACCTTATGAGCTGTACAAACTGTTTTTGACATGTTTTAAAGACATTGAAGAATACTCTGGATGTTGTAATTCATTTGATGATCAATTACAAATTTATTAGATAACGTGCAGTAAAAAGGCGATTATCAGCTTTATCCCGGTATAGCGATATTTTTAGAAATTTTCCCACAATATAGTTATACCGGGAATTCGGCTATAACGATATCCCTAGGCATATCGTTAAACCGGGGTTCCACTGTACCTGTCTCAAAATCAAGGAAAAAAGGCGAGCTCGTAAAAGAGGAACCTAACACAAATCCGCCTTCAAAAGGTATTAGTGCACCCATCTGATTTAATAAGATGAATGAAAATCTATACAACAGGTGCACTCTTACCCGTAAGCTGCATGGTGTAATGCGGAATAGTCCTGCTCATCCTAATAATGATCCAATAACGATAAATACAATTAATAAATTACACACATCAGAGTAAGATATTAAGTATTTTATGAAGCGAGAGGTAAAAAGTCTGCAAGCCGGGTTAAGTGTTCCGGCATAGCAGTAAGCGTTCAAATGTTCAGTTGTTCAAAAGTTTTTGTTTATAGTGGTCAATGTTCCTTAAATAGCTACACCTAGCTAGTTCACAGGCATGCCACTTGAACTGAAAGAGACAAACATATCAACTAGACATAATGGGCTTAAAAATCCCAACTGGCGGGTGGCGGACCAGGTGGCTATTTACAAGCATGACCGAGAAGTTGAACTAGGGTCTACAAAGAAACCACTCCAGCTAAATGGTCAAAGCGGGACTTGAACCCGCGACCTTCGGATCTCAAGTACGGCGCCCTAACAACTCGGTCACGCTGCCTGTCTAAGAGTCTTTCTGTTTCTCCCTGAAATGAGATGCTTGTCTATAGCTACAATCATCGACAGAAGTCTTGGGACAAATTTGCACTTTTGACGCTTTTGCGTACACGCCAGGCGCGAATACAACTTCACCTGCCTAACCTCGCCCCCCACCCCCCATACAATGTTGAAAACTAGTACCTGCAATTTCACCTGATTTTCAACATTGTGTTGGGTGGGAAGGGGGGACAGCAACCCGTTTATAAAGGATATAGCAGCGTTTTCTTCATACTTCAGTTCTAAAACACAGGTAATCCGTTACATTACATAAGTGTCCCAAGGATTTTTGTCCACGATTGTAGGTTCTTTGTTTTTTCTTAAATCCATATTTTCAATTGAATGTCTTCGTAACGGACTTCGCATTAAGATAGTCAAACGTTGACAAGTTTTCCTTAGCATGGTAGACAAAGTCAAGTTTAACGCAACCTTCTAGTTTATTAACGAAAAATATAAAAACAAAAACTAAAAAATAAACCCTCATGGTAAATATTTATCACTTCTTAACTTCCTTTTACTCTAACCTTAATGTCTTTATTGGCACCCTTGCTTATCAGGAACTTGGCAATTTCCGTGCGACCTTGGTGACAGGCTACATGAAGTGCTGTCTTCCCTCCTCGTTTATGATTAATCTACACAGAAAAGAAAAACGTCGCAACACTGTTACACCTTTTATCTTTATAAAGGCCGGGCTGTACAATAGACCATATTCGGATACTCGGTATTGGACTGGAACTAGCTTGCAATTGAGGCTAGTGCGGAAAGTCTTTTCAAATGCAAATAGCATTTACATGTATCTCTTTTCAATGATATTTCCCCGCGTGAGCCTTCACTCCAGGCTCGTGTTAGTCCAATACTACGAATACGAATAACACTGGTCTCTTAATAAGCTTAAGGCTTATGTTAGAGTCTCCATCGCTTGTTGTTGTTGTTTTTTTTTCAAACTAATACTTAGCTCAAATTTTTAAGATTTCAACCACTGGTAAGTAAAACCTCCGTTTTCTTTTTTTTTTCTTTTTTTTTTTTTTTGCAATTCTCAATGATCTCGCATGTTAAGAGCAGCCCCACCTTGTCAGGATTCGCCTCCAGGATCTCGCGGACGTCCTGCAGGTTACCATTTGATGACGCGTTCACTAATCTGTCGCCGGGATCACCTCCGCCGCCTCTTATAGCAGCTCCCAGTAGCAACATTTTAAGAAGGTCGTCAAACTTATCAGCTGTAGATATCAATCACAAATAACAACTTTGACTCATGTTCTCTATAGAAATACGAAAGTGAACTTATCACTTTGAAGAGGTGAGAACTGCAAAACTAGCTGTGAGCAGCCACAACGAGCAACAACCACCTCTTTACATCAGTTTCTTACCTGGGGAAGTCGGTGAGGTTTCGCCATGTCGAGCTGTTGCCTCGCCACCAGACATGTCCTCCAGCGCTGCCGGGTTAAAAAGCCAAAGGTCCGATCCCACCACAACAACAACATCACCATCGCCATCCACTTCCAGGATTTTTCCCTCTTTTCCTAATGCCTGAGTAAAACAAGTTTTTTATTACTTGCAATTCATAGGTAAAGGTTAAGTCTGCGTTGAAACCTAGCAGTTCTTAGCTCTTCTTTCATTAGCATGAAGCGACTAGAAGTTGGGTTCTCTCCGATTTATGTGGCATGAAGCGACTAGGGAGTATTTCTACTCCCCTCCCCTCCCCTGGATGGGTTGCTACTCCTTCGCTGGGTTACCCACAAGCATTGAATTTGTTGGTGTCCAGTTATACACCTGGGTGGATAGAGGCCCTGTGTAAGAAAAATGACTTGCCCAAGAACACAGCGCAATGGCCCCGGCCAGGGCTCGAACCTGGACCGCCGATCCTGAGACGAGTGCACTAACCATTAGGTTAATTGGAATTCATGCGTTAATGTAATGACATGATTGCAACAGAGAGACAGATGCAGCGACGTAAACAATATAAAAAGTAATAAGATACTCGTGACTAGCTCTTTGCCTCTTTCAAACGAGGCTAGGTGAAAAAAATCATCAAAAAAAAAATCTTTTTTAACCGGCGGTGTTCGATTTTATGCAATTAAAACTCGTTATCACACGCAAGGTTTTGCAAACAAAGAGGAAATTCACACTACACGTGTATGAATATATAGAAATTTCGAGCTGGAGAGGTGAATAAAAGTCAACTGAACATAGCTTTTCTTAGAACGATGAAAAATATTTAAGTATATACTCTAAAAAGTCCAAGTAAAAATTCCTTACCGCTGTCATTGACTCATTCCAGCCGCCATGTCCTTGCTGTAAATTCTGAACACGTTGCTTGTCGCTTAACACTCTCACTTTGTCTCCCGCCTGAAAACTTGGCAACTGGGAGACAAGAGAATAAATTAACTGCAGACTCGAGCAGATATTCTCAAACTCAATAATAACTCATCATAAAATCATGACTGTGACGTTGTTTGAATATCTGATCTTAATTAGCATGGAATTTTATGACTTTATTTCTCCATCTTCTCTTTCATTTTAGTTTCGATTGAGGAGACATATCAAACACTCAAGACAGTGTTTGACCACATTTCCAAATACCTCGAAGTTTGTCAAAAATACTCCGCTACACGTCCTATTTTCAGCTCTCTTCTCGTTGTTTGGAAATGTGATCAAGCACGGCCTTTCGTGTTGATATAATACTCTCGTATCTAAGAGACTGTAGGTAGTCTGGGAGACTGCAGATCTTCGTGCAGCTTTCTCATTAGACAGGATGCATTTTTTTCTTTTCCACTCTCAGACAAAATTCGAGAACGGGAAAGAATTAAGCGTGCAAAGCCATCTCTCTCCAAGTTATTTCTCGTTGTCAAAGGCGTTTGTATAACCGCTGCACAATGCATCTCCAATTGGCAGATTCACCGGTATAACCGCCTAAAACATCCCCGAGAGAAAAATCAAACACTCAGGGGAAACAAGATTCGCTTCCCATTATAAGCATTGCAATTAGTGTAAGTATTTAAGTATTGTAAGTAGTGTTAAAGCTATCGTATTGAAGTGCAAGTTTTAGTATTGTAAGTAGTGTAAGTAGTGTAAATATTTATTTAGTATTGCAAGAGACGTAAGAAATCATATTGTATAAATAGAAGATATTACATTCCCGCCTGTGGATACAAATTTTATCTTCGAGTGTTGAAAACAATATCTCACGAGTGAGCGCAGCCAACGAGTGAGATATTGAGTTGAACACGAGAGGTTAAAATTCGTCTCCACAAGCAGGCATGTAATATTCTGTTTATTTTTTTGACGATTTACCAAGGAATTCCGATCACTTTCCGAAGATTTTCCAAAATTGTTCCGTAGGCCAGACGAACGCTTCCGAACATTTTCCGAAGATTGCCGAAGACGACCGAAGAAGATCCGAAGATGTTTCGATCATACATCAACAAATTTAAGTGTAGTTACGGGACAAAAGAAAAATGTTAACAAAAAGGAATGATATCTTCACAATGTGAAAGATAGAAACAGTATCCTCACTGTGTGCGATGGAGATATGATTTTTTAGTAACAGGAAAATGTCCTGGTATTTCACTAGTGTTTATATAATAACAAGTATTTAAGTAGTGTAAGTAGCCTATTAATCAGTATATAGTGTGCAGTGCGAATGGCAATTAAAAAATACACCGACAGATTACCTTTGTCACGGCGTCAGGATGGAAAACCCACGTTTTGAGTCCATAGCTTATGTGTACATCACCATCAGCGTCTATTTTCTTGATCTTGCCGACTTTTCCTATACACTGCAAAATGAGCAAATTAACATCGACATTGAGATAGACAATGGACCAAAAAACAAAACAAAACAAAAACCAATCAAGTTGGTCTGCAAATGGTCACAAATCCCAAATAAATATCACATGGAATAAGTTACCCAATGAACAGCAAAATGGAACATTAATGGCACACTCGACCATCACCTAGTGTTCCACTTTTGTTCTTACCACAGTTTGACATTATCTGTGATCAATTACTGAATAGACACATTGCAACAGAGATTCTATTTGATAAGTGAATAAAGATGGGGAATTTTAAGCTTGGAAATATATGAAATGTGAAAGGTGAATTGATCAAAAGGACACGACCGTGGGACAAAGAAAAAATCTGAGACCACAACAGGAATCGAACCCATGACGTTTTAAAGAACTCAAATAAATTCCCAGTCCCTTGGAACATCATTAAATTTGGGTTTAACTGCAGACTGACACAAAATCAAAATTATCAGCCAGATAATTGCCTTTCAGCGTTTAGCTTCTTAAGTATGGACTTCTGCAAAATTCGCAGCAAACACCAAAAACAATAAAAAAAGAAAGACAAGGACAAAAAGAAAAGGGGCAGGGGAGGTAGGGACAAACAACTGTCTTACCTGTGCCATATCATCGATCCACCCACCATGCCCTTGTGCCATAGCCTTAAGTACTTCTGCATCAAGACACACAGACACGCGGTCTCCGACCCGCAATCGATTGGCATCTGCTTGGGCTAGCTGTCGCTTCTCTCCGACTTTTGCTAAACACTCACGATAATAAGATGGCCCATTCGCCGGATTTACACATTTAAGATCCACCTTAAAAAAGCATGAACAGAGGAGAATCTGACTATAGTAATGGTATGTAAAACACAGTGTTCAAGGCAGCATATACTAGTTAATACTAGTTAGGGAAACTTGTTTAAGAAATAGAAAACATGCACTGTGTTTCTATCAAGTTATAGAAACACAAGTGGAAATTTGGGAGAACAAGAAATGCTGTGGGAACACGAGCTGCAGGCGAGTGTTTCCACAACTTTTTTGAGTTCTCCCAAACTTTCACAAATGTTTCTATAACTCGCTAGAAACATGGAGAATATGTTTCCTATTTCTTTTAGAAAACACCGCGATGAAAAAAGAAAAACAGCTCGTTTACTTTGATCATCAAAATGTAAATTCTCTTTGCTCAGGCCATCATTACGTCAACAGCCCATGCTAGTTCTGTGTTTCTATCAAGTTTTAGTATAAATCTACTAGTGTTCTATCATGAATGCCGTTCTCTGATTGGCTACGCTACTAACTATCTATTCTGTGATAAATAGTGAGTAGCGTAGCAGTGTGCCCTTGTTAACAAAATTACGCTTCTTGGCATTTTAAAAGTGTCTATGATGAGGATTTAGATAAACTTTTGAACAACTAGTAGATTTATACTGAAACAATTAGATTATTCACTCTTGATTTCTATGTGTGATAGAAATCTCATAATCTAATTGTTTAATAGAGACACGATTTTAAACCAATCAGCACATGTATTTTCTTAGGGCTGTTTTCTAAATAATATATAGATTTAGCCAAGCCTTAAAGCAGAGCTCCTGATTAAATAATAAACCATAAATGAAAAGAGGATATTTTTCCCTGGATCAGAAACTCAAAAAATGATCAGTTGTGAGCATATATGATTGTTCAGTGTGTGGTTTCACTATTTTTTTGAGTTACATTTTAACCAACCAAATTACCTAATGAGTACCCAATATTGTAGAAATTATGCACGCAATATATCAGGGACTTTCCAAAAGACAATTGTACAAGGAATATGTCAGAAGAAACATAAACAATGCATCAGGGTTTAATTTGTGCCGCAATTTTGCCTTTGCATGTACTCCTTCCCTCTCCCCCAGAGTAATAACCTGGCTTGAGTCCGCAAACCAATTAAAAAACCAGTACCTGGCCAGCTATAAACTTCAAAAAAACATGCTACCTCAATGAGCTCTTGACCTTAGCCCGCAAATGGTCATGTGATACTGGTCAGCAGTTACCTTGTTTTGACAGCTGTCAAATAATTATAACATGGATGTCCAATATCAAAGATGTAGCTATGGTAGTAGTGCTACTCTCTTATTTTTCAAGGTACAGGGCTTGGAGTACAGATGTACATATGGATGTACGGACGGACGCACGGATGTCATAGTAGTATTTAATTGTAGTATTGTACCATATTGTCTTCGAAAAGCCCCCATGGGGAAAGATAATAAAGGATGGATGGATGTACCTATGGAAGTACGGATGGATATGTACCTACGCACGGCCAGTCATGTCACAACCAATTTTTGTGAGATTGATGGGTTATCTAATTTTCTTAGGTATGGGGCTCTGCTCGCAAGCCTTCGGTTGCACAGGAGGTCTGCTACTACTGAAGATAATGAAGAGGCAAAGAGACAAAGGGTCTGTGGAATGGGGGGATGGAGGGACGGAGGGACGGAGGGACGGAGGGACGGAGGGACGGAGGGACGGAGGAACGGAGGGATGGAGGAACCGAACAAAGGATATTTATATACTCGACTCTAAGATTACACTTCTAAGAGTCTAATGAGATCTCATCCAATAATTATTAAATACATGTATTTTAATATTGGAACATACCGAGCCCTGATATCCAGTTCTATATGTGTTACTTCGGAGCAAGTTCCAGATGACTTTCGCCCCAGACCGCTGCAATTCACTCCAGGCTGTTATCTCAGACAATGTCCCAACCCGTCCATTGCCGCCATCTTGGTCCCCCCATTTCCAGTCTCTTCCACGTGCCACTCTTGCTCCAGGAAAAAAGCCTTTGGATTGCAATTTAACGAAGTTGGAACGTTTCCCAACAGGAATCCTTCAGCAGAAGAAGAAGACATGAATGCTTCAGTAGATTCCTGTTTTTTCTGTACAACTTGGCACAGTAATTCAGTTTTATATGTTTGTTAATTTACGGCTCATCCACAGGTAACTTACATACCTACATACATATACATATGCCAGTTTATTGAAGCTCCCCCATAGGGGTTTTTCAGCCACAATGTAAAACTAGTTATGAATACAATATATAACAAGGGTACATAAGAATAGTGTTATGATTTGCTTCAGTGGAAAGCTATTGGAGGCATTTTGTTTGAGTTTCCACTCAGCCATCAAACCAACAGGTGTACAAAATGAACAAACCTTATCAAACCTACATTTAAACCCTTGAAACACGGACACCAAAAAACATCATGATTGCCTTTTTCTAAAGGAGGCATAATTTGTCTAATTAAGACAACAAACTAAGAATACACTGTATTATAACAGAAAGGAAGGAAGAAGGGGAGGAAGGAAGGAAGGAAGGAAAACAGATGGACAGATGGACGGATGGACGGATGGACGGACAGACGGACGGATGGAAGGAAGGAAGAAGGAGGGACGGACGGACAGACAAACAGACGGAAGGAAAGCAGGAAGGAAGGAAGGAAGGAAGGAGGGAGGGAGGGAGGAAGGAAGAGACGGAGGGAGGGAGGGAGGGAAGGAAGGAAGGAAGGAAGGAAGGAAGAGAGGGAGGGAGAGAGGAAAAGAAGGAAGGAAAGAAGAGAGGGAGGGAGGGAGGTGGGAAAGAAGAGCATGAGGGGTGGGCAGGAGGAGGGAGGGAGAGGAGTGGGGAAGTAAATGCAAAGAATGCAAGAATGGAGGAAGAGGGGGAGAAAGCTGGAAGGACAAAATAATGACAAAACCAAGTTTGGGGGGGGGGGGTGGTGGTAGGGATCACGGAGGAGAATAAATATAAGTAAAATGAACCCACCCACTTCCATCAGGTTGGTCAAAACGTAGAAATGCATGTTGTTTATCATGAACATCATTCATGAAACAAGCTGAGCACAAATCATAGTTGAAACAATCAGCACACTTCCATCGAGTTCCAATGAGAGGGTCCTCCCTACAGCCATCACAAGTAACACTGTTGTGCTTCACACCTGTCAAAATGCTATGCTATGAGTCATATTACTTTAACTTACATTTCATATCAGGCCTGTCATGTAAGCTCATTGCCTACCTATGTTATTTCCTTGTGCCACAAAGAGAATAACTGCACATGAGATACATGTAAGCTGCCTGTACCATTACTTTTAGCTTGTAGCAACACTTGACAAACAATTTGCCAAATACTGAGGCAACCCAGTTTTGGCACCAAACGTTAAGCTCAGAGGCAAAAAATGTTAAGTATTTTTCATTGTTTAAGCGCCTGTTATTGTTTCTGGCAAAAGAAACATGCTCTAATTGGGTTTCAAATGTGGCATGATTGGTCATCAAACATTTGAAGTTTAGCAGACTGTGGCGTGCACTTTCATGCTCAAAGTTCAGCGGAAAGATTGGACATTGGAGACTTCTTTAGTGAAATTGACCTTGACCTGTGTCAATATGCATATGCCTTTCGTGAAAGTGGTTTTACTTATACCATGAAATATTGGCAGGAGCAAGACTTTCAGAGTCTTTCAGAGCACGAAATTTGTGTTACGGTCTGCTAAACTTCAAATGTTTGATGACCAACCATGCCATGTTTGACATCCAATTAGAACATGTCTTGGCGTCACATGTTTATGCTTAGATACAAGCGACGGAATATACATGCATCTTTAGGACAGTACAATTTCGCCTGTCTGATCCAAGTTGACTGGTAAATTTATCAATTTCAGAGGCACCTGAGCCATTAATAATGCAAGATGGGATTTCAAATAGCTTCCATTAGTGGGGAGGCAGGGGTTGGAAATTTTTTGGAAGTACTCAGTGGAAAGTGGGTGTTACAATGGCCTAATGGTTAGGTAAAATGCTGGACTCTGGATCCAGGTTCCAGCCCTAGCCGGGATTTTTCTGTTGTGTTCTTGGACAAGATCATTTACTCTCACAGTGCACCTCTCCCTGAGAAGATCTGTTAAAGCAAAATGTCCCACCCTGGGGCAGAAGAAGTTTTCAAGTGCCTGACAAATACCAGTGGGGGGGGGGGGGGGGGGATCAAACGGCCAAGGGAGCCATTCACTTGAGTATGTTTCTTAACTTGAAAATACAAAATCAAAGAGGACATTCTAGAATCCAGCTTTTTCTCATGATCAACGAAATCCACATTCAGTTATTTATTCAGATCAAACTACGAATACTAATGACTCTAAAAGTACATCAGTTATATTTGGAGTGAATTTAATGCCAGATAATCGAACGAACATTAAGTATTCTAATTTGTTCTGGAATCCGTTGCTTTCTATCTGTCGCCGCAAGAATTTCGACACACAAGTGTTCAAGATCGGAGAATCGATCTTGAATAAAACCACGCAGAAACAAAGTTATAAAGTGTACGCGAATCTAAACATCTTAAAATTCGCCCGCGCATGAATTACAAATGCGGATGAAGTTAACAGCAAGTAGTACAGAAATAACAAAAACACTAAATTCTTCGCCACAAACGTAGATGAATAATTTACTTACCTGTTTGAGCAGTGTCAAAGACTCGAAGATCATACTTTCCAGAATATCCTGCCCTATAATTCGCCTGCTTTCCAGAATCCCAGTAAACCAAAACAGTTTCATCGGGCACGCTATTATTCCCTCCAAGATGGACGACTGTTCCGACATTGCCTTCGCCTCCATCTTGGTCTCCCCACATCCAATCTGGACCACGAACTACTCGCAGACCAACCTCCATTTTTTTGTTTCTTCCCAGAACTGAAACGTAAGAATGAGATCCGAACACAAAACATTCAAGTGACGGCCATTTTGAGCAATAGCGAAAACATCAGCTCAAATTGGTACGAGATTGCGTGACTAAAAATTTGTCTTCCGCGCAAATTCCCCGAAATGTTCTTGTCGTTTTGCGCTTTTTAATACGAGGTTCCCAAGTCTTCCTGTGTGTAACTGAACAGGCACAGGAGCTTTTCTGTTGAGAGCAACAATAAATAAAAGATAAAATAGCTTTGCGAACGAGTAGTGAGCCTTTCGCATCGCGGAAGTAAACAGGAAGTAATTTGAGTGAAACAAGCATTCGACAGTGGGTTGTTCAGCGGCTTGTAAATACGTCTTGAAGACAGGCATAAAGTGTCGCGTTATTGCCCTCCGAACGTTTTCAGCTTGAAGGTAATTTGAACTATTACCCAAGCAGTGAGGCCTGGCTTTAAATTTCGGCTCCGTTTTTTTTTTTTTTCCCACGTTCGGTCACAAATCGCCGTCTGGTCTCTAAAGCGTATGCGCCACCTGTGCATGCGTACAGCACATGGAATTTACAGAGGTTGTCGTAGAGAAAAGTTAGCACGGATTCCATGATTTCCAGGGCGATGAAATCACATACAAACGAACACACCGTTCAAGGTAGACCAACACTAAAGGACGTTAAGCGTTTTCGGAACGGGTTGCTGCAAGCCTTACCAGAGATCAATATACGAGCGAACATTTTGAGTGAACCATGAATCATGTCATACCAAAGGAGCCATCAACCGGGGCTATCAACTCTTCAACTTGATGAAAAGCATCTTCAGAAGCGTCTTCGTATTTTTAGACGTGATCGTGAACCAAGCAGAATCCCAGCACGAGCTCAAGAACGTCTGAGAAACAAGAGCAGAAAGGTTAGAGAATTTGTTTACGAATTCATCTGTTCGAGTACACCTAAGTAAAATGCTCTGAGAAACTTCGTAAAAGTATAATAAAGATAAAATCTCGAACTAAACGATATTCTCTCGTTATTTGCTTGTAACAGAGTTATGTATGGAACGCCAGAACTGTCTTATGATACTTTTTTTATTATATTGGGTGGTTATGTCATTATCTTTAGTACTAGACTACGAGTAGTCCCTCTTTCGCTTAGTCCGTCGTGCGTGACGCGAAAGAAAACCGCGAGAAAAAAACGGCCGCGCGAAATCCTGGGGGCGAGGAGCGCGCGAAAGGAGGGGTCCCTCCTTTCGCGCGCTCCTCGCCCCCAGGATTTCGCGCGGCCGTTTTTTTCTCGCGGTTTTCTTTCGCGTCACGCACGACGGACTAAGCGAAAGAGGGACTACTCGTAGTCTACTTTAGTACTTATGTCATTATATTCGGTGATTACCTCATTATACTCGGTGCTTATGTCTTTTACGTGTTGACTTTTTACTTGCCGACAGTCACGCAACGCACATAAAGTCAAAAAGCAGATTGCGATCAAACGAGTATGTTTCAGAGAACAACACTTTTTTTTGCTGCATACGATTGCATAAAAAAGGTCTGTTTTGAAAAACAGTGTTGGCTGCTGTTCCAAACCTTGTTAGTTCTTCACTGTTTGACCGACGCGACAGCGATAAACCTGAGAAGTTAAATATTTCTTTTTCGCTGTTTGATCGACGCGACAACATAAACCGGAGAAGATAAACATCTCGCCCCATTGTGGCCATAGAGCAATTCAGGTGATAACAATTGAGTTTTTAATTTCGAGGGGTCTGAGGTTTCGGGGTCTGAGTTTTCGTGACACCCGTTTTTCCCGGCTTTCCCTAGACTACCTCCAAATTGTACGACCCCTTGCGAAGACTGGTGACGATCATATCGAAGAAAGCACCGAATATAATGAAGTAAGCACCGAATATAATGAAGTAAGCACCGAACAAGGAAGTACCGAATATAATGGCCTTTGCACCGAATATAAGGAAGAGAGCACTGAATATAATAGTGTTAGCCCCTGTAATAATGAGGAAAACACCAATCAAAATTAGAACCGAACATAACCAAGAAAGCACCGAATATAATAGAAACAGCACCGAATATAATGAAAAAAGCACCTAATATAACGAAGAAAGTACCGAATATAACAAGGGAAGCACCGAATATAATGAAGATAGCACCGCATATAAAGACATAAGCACCGAGTATAATGAGTTAATCACCGAATATAATAACATAAATACTAAATATAATGACATAACCACCCAATATAATTTTAAAAAGTATCATAAGACGGTTCTGGCGTTCCATAGTTATTTGTCTTAACAACAGTGAAACTCACAGAGCGAATTATTGAACGTTTAAGCTGAAAGAAACTAATGTATGTTGACCCCAGCAAAACAATTCTTGTCTTGTACTGTCACGCAATCTTGACGGAATAAAAAATTTATTCCATAACCATTTAGTGGATAAAATCAAGAAATTGTGATGTTATAGGAGATTAATAAAGATGACACTCCTCGAAGTTTTAAGTCTGTGCGTTTTCCCAAGCTCAGATATTCGTTGAAATATTTTGCACAAATTTACAGAGACCAATATGGAACCGCCATGTTAGTGTACCTCCGCGGTAAGCCTACATTGCGGCCGGAAAATATTGTAAACATCTGGAACTTACTTTGGCTATCTAGGCGACTGATTTTCTGCACTGAACAAACAAGCATTTACATAAATAAGCACTTTTCCGAATACTTTAACTTCTAAATGGGCTAAAAATCACGAGAGAAGTATATGATTTCGACAGAACCGCGTTCGTAGGTCTATGTCACGCATCGCCATAACTATGAAATTCAAAATGTCTCGCTTGCTCGAGAAACGCAAATAACAACGACAAAGGCTAAGGAAAATAGACTGAAACGTTTACAGGTTGACCTTGACTCATTTCACACCCTAAAGACTTGCAAACGAGTAATAAGCTATTAATCGATTCCAAGAAATGCAATCAAAAGCAGAATAGCTTAAGCACATCAATTCGATTGAATTTCGTACAACTTCAAATGCAGAACATTTAGCTCAATTGCAATATAGCTATCGCTTCTCAGTATAACGACTGCCTGGGTACGCGTAGCAAAGCGTCTAGTTGGAGAAGAAATGGAAATATATTGTAAATAGAGCAAGCTGAGCCAAAGTTACCTCATTTCTGTTTTTAAGGATTATTACTTTTTCCAAAGGGAATATATCACTCTGTTTTGTCCAAGTTGTTCTCAACAAAATTTATCTTTCGCAGTTCAGTTTTTACTTATTTATTTTTATGAAAACATGTTTAAGTTTATGGTGGACTGACCAAATTATGGCACCCGACCCAAAGAGAGCCCTCCCTCCCCAGCGCCCCCCCCCCCCGAAAGTTGCGACCCTCCAAAGGTAGTGACAGAGAAGGTAGCCAATATGAAGAGTTAGAGTCGTTACTTTAGGAGCTTTTCGGTATCTCTTTTGGTAGAGAAATGGACTTGCTCTGATAAGATTATTCAACGGAACAGGTACCGTCGAGAGAAAATGTGGAACCGCGAAAATCGCGGAACCTTTGGAGCCAAAGAAAGGCCTCTTCATTGAAACTAGTGGACTCAACTAGACACTAGCAGAGATACCGTAGTCTTGTTTCCAGGCGTCGTGCAGTGACCGTGAATCTCCAGTTTGATCAACTTCTTAACAACAATTGTCGCGTGTTTTGATAAAAATTCCTACAGGTATTGCGAAGGGAATAATAGCTGCCATACTGATGAGCGGACCTCTCCTCCTCCTCCCCCCCCCCCCCCCGCCCCACCCCCCACCCTCTCACCAACTCCAGGAGTGTACTTAATCAAACAAGTACGCAAAAGTTAGTAGTGTAAAACTGTTAGAGTCTGGATGGGGGTAGTCTATAATTTAACGTGCGTTATTTCTAAGCTGAAAGTCAAAATCTTGACCGATTCGCTGCGTGCAACTGCCAGCTAACCCCATCCACTCCCTCTGAATGTCTGCAATCTGAGACGATAAAATCCTTGCAGTCGCAGACATCCAGTTATGAACAATAAACGTAGCTTCAGATTACAAAAGATAAAGCATGATTTATTGTCCGACAAATACGTGAATTAGTTATTCAATTTTTGCTTTTTGCTTTTTTTAAACAAAAACCTGTGACTGCAAATGTTTCCTTAATCTCTCCTGTCCTGCAACTAGGCAAGATTGTAACAGTTACTTCATCTAAAGCCGGCATACCAGATATATTAAATTAACTAAAAATGTTATAATAATTATAATATTTGTACTGAGAAAAATAGAGATATTGTAACTGCTGTTGCTTATAAAGATCCAGAAATCCCAACCCAACAATGCAGGAGAGGTTTGGACTCGTGAAGTAGGAAATATTGCGTGACGGTTCCATAAAGTGTCTTTGGTATAGTAGTGTAAGCCTCACGATATACAGACAAATGGATCGGTGATACATGGTGGCTCGAAGATATGAATTTTATTTTCGAGGGGTAAAACTATTTTGCAAACGAGCGCAGCAAGTCAGTAAAATATTGTTTTTAACACGAGAAAATATCCATATCTTCAAGCCGCCGTATAGTCTTTTTTTATCATAAAAAAAAATGATACAGTCAAACAACTGTGAAAAAAAACCCGGGAAATGACGTCATCAATATCCCCACAAGTGAGGGTATGAAAAATACGCTACTCGGGTACCAGATGTGGTTGCGTTTGAATTTTACGAGTGGTGTATTTTCCAGTAAAACAGTCGTGTCTTTAAAGTAATATTATGGCAAATAAAAATAAATATTACTTAGTGATTTTTTAAGTCATCTTTTATTTACAATCCAAGCCCGATTATAAACCATGTACACAGGGGTATCGACTTGATGAGTAGGGCGTAGCTAGAGAGTCCCACGTTTAATATAATACGTTCCAGTAGCTGCTACTGAAACACTGGTGTCTCCAGGGAGCTTGGCGACATTTTCAGGGTTTTTTTTTTCTTTCTTTTTTTTTACTTAACACAAGAACACCATCTGCAACTAGATCATCTAGCTAGTGTCGTTCTTTCCTCTGCCCCATTCTTTTAATCTGCCACGCCCAGTTCTTTCAATCTCCTATTATTGGTAAGTGAGGTGCTTGTTATTGCTGTTGTTGTTTTTGCTCTAGCATGTTCTACATAACAGATTTAAGCCAGTGTAGCCATCGGAGTAGAATATTCTGCGGCGGTATGGTCACCCTTGGAGAAAATCCAGAATCTTTTGCGAAAGCAAAATAACAAACGCTTCTTCACTAGCCTCCTTAACGGTTTATCCACACAGGTGTAAACCACGGGATTCAAGACAGCGTTCAAGTATGCCAGCCATTTTGTCACGCTGGCGCCGTGTGGATCCAAGTTGAAAAACGCATAACACACACTGACGATTATGAACGGCGCCCAGCAGCATAAAAACGTTCCTATAACAAACGCGACGGTTTTCGCGGCTTTCAGGTGTCGTTTGACTTCTTTGTAACATTGGTGGCTCTTCGTTTCGAGAATGTGGGTCTGGTAACGAGCGTGCCGCATGGCAACGCGAAACATGCTCCCGTAAGCTGCGATGATTACCAAAAGTGGCAGGAGAAAGCTTGCAAACATCACAAATATGGCATAACCTGAAATATACAGACATCAGCTTGTTAGGCCTAGTTTGCTCCACCATAATTTAGTGGTTTTGAAGAAAAGGAAAGAACGAAAGTAAGAATATAATAACCACAGCTGTTCGTAACCCTAATCTCGACAACATAAGGCCTTACTAAAATCCCATAACATTTTCTGACATTTTTCTGCTTGATTTGGTTGCTTTTAAATCAATACCTGATCATTTCTCCTTTGCCTGAAATGTCTTGCAATTTTTACTGACAATGAATCGAAGAAGACAAGGGAAGGGGTCATCTACTGAGTGAGCAATTGGTGCCGTAGTAAGGCGCGATGGACATCCCCCGGGCTTCACATGCAGATAAATCTCTATCCGGTTTATGGCCGTGTTATGTTGCACATGAATTTAAAAACTTTATTTACCGTCCTATTCTGATTTTTAATCAGTCCACCTATCTATCATTGGCAGAATTCCACTGGTATACAAATGAAGATGCTGCCATCTGATTGGGTGAGCCATACTTTCAGTCGTTAGTGTGCATTTTCTTCAATTGGTTAACAAAATGGCAACGTTTTCTGATTAATCTGACGTTTTTCGGGGAACATTTACAAACAAATGGATAACCAAATTCCTGAGAAGACTAAAATCAGAACATTCTCGGTTTCTTGAATCTAAAATCTCGAGGTTGCCGGTAAAGAGAAAAATTGAAAAACGAAAAAGAAAAAAAAAAACTGACGAGTTATGTGTACACAACCGTAAATTTCAAATGAAATTCTGTTCGGGCGATTTTTCTCAAGCGTGAAGTTTATATTAAAAATGAGATGAGAAGTTGAATTCCTAAAATTAAGTTAAATTAGATAGATTTAAATCTTAGAATCAGACTGTTCTCTCTAGATGTCTATGAGATGACAACTGATTCGACCTTCGGCCTCATGAAATATGGCCTCATATTTTACTTACCACCTTTAAATTTTCTCAATGGTTTAAACAAAACTGCAACAGTTATGGAATAACTCCAGATCCCTCCAATCATAAACAGTGCTCGCCTTGAGGTTATGCACTCCACGTATGAGTAAGGTCTGGACACCGCGATATAACGATCTACGCTGATTGACGTCAAACTCAGAATCGAGGCTGTTCCGCACAGAATATCCACGTGCCTCCAAATAGTCACAAACGATTCTCCAAGGAGGTGAACCGCTGACCTGTTGTCGTACAGCAGGAATATCAACCACACTGCCATGCTGATAACTGTTATGAAAATATCGGCCACACAAAGATTTATGATAAAGTAGCGTGTTATACGTCTGGCCGAGCGCTGCTTATAAACAGCTAAACAAACGAAGGTATTCGCCGCCAGCGCGCCAATAATTAGGAGACATATTAACGAAGCACTGACGAAAGATGCCGCTGTCCCATGTAGAGCAGGCTGTAAAGGCTTGGACCCCAAGCTGGTCGACGCATTAGAAATGTTTCCCACGAAGTCGTTCATTGCAGTCGGTGGTGTTTGATATCAGTGCCTGTGGTGTTTACTTGGTGACTTGGTTGGATAGGGTATTCTCTGGTTAAAAAAGAAAAGAAAAAAAAAAGAAAAGGAAGAACATTTTTTTTGTTTAAAATCGATCAATCAATCAATCTTACATCTTAACACGTTCCGTCGAGGAGCTAAGAACTTGTTCAAAATACGAACGTGTGTGACCTATCGCCGAATAAATTAATAAATAAATTCATTTAAGGTCATTCCCCAGTATTGCATTGCACATCCCTACTGCGCATAATTTCACGCGTGATTACCGCGCGCACATTAAAAAATGGCGGCTTTTTCTTTACAGCTGGACCTCGCCATAGAGGTAAATCGTCATTTTCTCGCAAACGAGTATGGTGACCTATCATTTTTTCTCTGTTGTTTTGAATTGAGTGATAAATTTCTCTGTGTAAAGTAAATATGGGCCAATTCTCAGTGTAGAACAAAAAGCAATCGTCGGAAACGTGAATTTAGCAAGCAATCGTGGCTACAATTATGGTGCTATTATAAGGATTTATATGGGTATAAACAAGTTGCTTTTGCTCCTAAACGAACTTGGGGACCCCTCAATTATATTTCAAAATGTAAGTTCCTATAATACAAACAATCGATAGACAAAGTTTCACAAAAATCTCAGTGCAGGTTCTATTTCAGCGGAATGACCTTAAATAATAAATGAGCTTTCGAAATCTCCGATTTAAGCCTCGGGGCAAAGACTCTCGTATTAAAGGGGTGCGTATGACACTAAAGAAAGAAAAAAATACGTCTAGATATATTTTGATTTAAACCAGGGGCATAGACTTCCGTGTTAAAGGGGTGAGTATATATACTGGAAAATTTAAATATCACCATTAAAGGAGATACGTTATGGTTTGCACATCTTGCAATGTTCAGCCTAAATTGTTCAAGTATGTCATTTGAAAATTCCTGTCAATTTTCTCTTTTCTCAACTCGTTGGTGTTTTTCTATCTTAGTAAACTACTACATAGAGGATATTTCACGGTGGCGAGAAGATATGAATTTTATGTTCGAGTGAGATATTGTTCTTGCCACGAGAACATAAAATTCATATCTTCGAGCTAACGTGTAATGTTCTTTTTATTATATAGACATACTAATGACGGCGGTTTTGACGATTTTCCGAAGATTTTCGAAGATTTTCCAAAATTGTTCCGAAGGCAGACAAACGTTTCCTAACATTTTCCGAATATTACCGAGGATTGCCGAAAATTGCCGATGACATCCGAAGAAGATCCGAAGATGTTTCGATCATACACCAACAAATTTAAGTGTAGTTATAGGGACAAAAGAAAAATGTTATCAAAAATGATATCTTCACATGTGAGGATATCATATCGTTTTTATCAATTTGTTACCACTCGGAATACCACTGACTTTTATTAATAAATTCAGGTTTCCCTCAATTTAAGAGAAATTTTGTACGTGGCCAAAATCACTAAAAGAAACATGGACTGAGCTCCTATCAGAGAACAATCATGTATGAGGGACTCAGTGGCTCAGCTATAGATGACGCCTGGAAGATTCCATTCTAACCGACGGAGAGGTAGCGAAGAGTTATTTCAGTGCTTTTGTTGGCGGATGGTCTTAACCGCCAGCCAAAGGCATAACTTTTGCAGCATGAAGTCAACATGACGATTTGCTTGAGTTCCTTATCGCAGAGGACACTCGGTATTCCGATCATTTGTCATCTCTATTACTTCACAACATTGTATTAACACGACGGTTTGAATAAAACCATTTCGAAGTAAATGGTGTTATTTCAGGCATCAGGGTCAACAAAAGTAGACAAAACATTAAGTATAAAAATTTAGCCTTAACGTCACGGCTTACATGGAATTGTTTCCGGGGGGGGTTACCTCCATAAATTTCAGATGGGAGTTTGCCGCGAGGGGTCTTCAACCCTGACCCTATTCAAAGATGAAGCAAATGAAAATTGATACACTGTTTAAGAGAAAAAATAAAACTAAGAATAGCGTCAACGAACACATTTTTTTAACATTGAAAGTTAACCGATTAACTGAGCATTTACGCGCTGCAGTTTTAGCTAATACAGTTCGTAGGTACCATTTCTAAGGATCACAAAGGGAACACAATGTTAACAGGGGCAAAAATGATACCCTATTTGAGGATCGGGAACATCAAAAATCCTACCTTATCCCGCGTCACATACCTTAAAAACCCATATATGGGAGCAACCCTCTGCCGGGAATTGTTTCCCTGTGTTCCAATCAACAAACAACCTTAAGTTACGTTAAGTTCGATTAACTTTACTTCAAAGATCCGCCTGTGGCCTAATTATTTTGTCCTGTTTATTAACCAGTAAATGCATATGTAGGATAAGATAAGAAACGCCGCGGAACTTACAAGATTATATTGCATGGTTTTTAAATAGGACATCGACTGAAACCGCGGGAGAATCGTGAAACCAAAAATATTATAAAACTAGTACCGTTGTATTCGACATCAAAGCCATTAATCGACGAAGAACTAAAAACCTTTACAATAATCTGTTAGTTTATTTATTTCTTTGTTTATCTTTTCGTTTATTTATTTATTTATTTATTTATTGAATTGATTGGTTGTCTGTTAATTTATTTATTGCTACCGTTTTCTCGTATGGTTTTATTTTCAGTGATGTGATTCTTAAGAAAATTATTTTAAAAAAATTCGTCTATTTTTTTTTTTCTCATAGTTGTAACTATTATTTTGATTTTGCACATCTAAATTACTTACGAAAATCAGCTGTGTTTCATATGGAGCAAACTTGAATAAAAAGGTCATTACTGTTATTATTGTCTAGTCAGCCGTTTGTAAAAACCCGCATTTATCTTCCTCAGTCGTAACATCTTTGTCTATTTCCGGTTAATTTCAGCTTTCATCATTGCAGCTTTGAAAACTCTTCCTTCAAATTGAAAGACTTGTTCATCAGAAAAAGAGATTTATCAAATATTGAACCATATAGCGCTCCTTTAGATTATTTATCTACAGACAGATAACAGCTATGCAGTTTCAGTTTGTCATTTGCTTGAGATGAAACACGTTGAAAATTTTCACGCTTTTCTCAACTTCAAAGAATGAAATAATTGTCTTCATGCATCAGTTATATCTCGCCCCAACACATACATAAATTAAACTTTTAGATAGAAATGTTGAATTGCGTTGTCTGAAGCCAACGAGGAGAATTGAGTTTGCAGTACAATAATCTTATATTCCAAATTGAATGTGATTTTTTCAGGCCGACTGTTTACATGATTGTCACCGTCAAAGCAGCTAGCTTTATTTCAATATCGTGAAAAAACAGAACGCAATTTAAATTGTATTATTGAAAATAAGCAAAATTTGATGCCTTTATTTAAGTGTTTTTCACAATTTAGCTACCTAATGGACCTTTTTATTTGTCTCTGTGATCACGGATTTCGTCGATACGTAATCAATTTAGATAAAGATTCCTTCCAAACAAGCATGGATGTTATCTATAAACAAACTCTTATTTTGTTTTCCAACATATTCAACGATATAAAAATACAACACTTATTAAACGATGAATATTGGTATAATTATTTTGTATTTACTTAACCCTCTCCGTTATATTTAGCCTTTTCAACTATTCTTCCCGTTTTCTCCCACGTAAAAGAAATGTTCTTTCTACCAAGTTTTAGCTCCAAAGAGGAGTAATAAACAGTGCTGCATGACTGAATAAACTGGCGCACAACTTGCAACGGAAGTCAAGAGAAAAACCGGTTTCGAACCTTGTAGTCAGTTCTCAAACGATGTACACATTTTAAGTGTGTAGTATTTGAGGATCCTTCATAGGATATTCAATAAGTAAAATAATTCGTTGATTAATGTTATTGAAAAATTGCAACCAGCTGTTCAGACGCAGCGATAGAGAGAAATGTGTCAGATATAAATATCCTGTCTTACCTGCTCAAAGGGTCAATAATGTGCTGGTTATGTGCTTCTCCGCAGGAAAGGATCAGAATTTGTTGAAACTACTAATTAAATGGAAGAGACAATCTCTTGTTCAATGTCGTTTCAATTGGGAAGATCGAATCGGCGGAATAAAACGCTCTCTCTTTCGCCTTTGAGCTGAAACTTCTGCTTTCACTAATTCTTGTTTTTGGTTTCGAACGCAGGTTACCTTTAAAATAAACAGTGTTATAAGATACCGTGTTTTGACCTCACAGGAACCGAAGACTGGGCACGGAAAACCGGCCACAAGTCAAACGAAAACGAATGTGACATAACATCCGGGGAGTCCCTCAAAATTCACGTGAATCGACCTCGCTTTGTATAGAAAATTAAAATTAGCAAAGAGAAATGTTCAGATGAAATTGAATGGTAACAAAATTAGAAATCTAAAGGCTTGGAAATTATAACTGAATTATATATGACGTTCAAACTACACTCTATTAGCAAAATGATCTATCGCCAATTATGCATTTACATTAAAATGAGGAAATGAACTAACTTAACTACAATAAAACAGAAATCGCCCTTTACGGCATAATAAACAGCGCTATAGGAATAGCTTTTTATTTTGAATAGCTATTCATTTGCACTCCTCAGAATGCACGGAAGAAATTCGAAAAGAAGTAATTAAAAGGTAAAAATATGCGAAGGAGTTGAACTTTTCTATTCTATTATTTCCTTAGTAACTTGATGTCACTGTGTTAGTGAGCCAACTCGAAAGCTTCGGCCACTACACACATTTTTTCTAGTTAAATATAATTTAGGATTCGTTCTCTTTCTCAGTTGGCATTTTGTTGACCAAAAATGATTTTGCGTGTGTGTGTGTGTGTAATTGAAATAATAAGAATTTAAAGGAACTCAGTACTTTGAGTTATTTTGGCCGCGCAGAATTGGCTTTAAATGGAAGGAAACCTGAATATAGCAATTTACTAAGGAGGAAAACACCAACGAGATAATAATAAGCTATAAAGGAACAAGGATGGTCAAGGATAGAAAAGATAAACGCGGATTACAACTTCCGCTTGAAAAACTTAGGATAAAGTTTTCCACCTACGTAATCCATGACGAAGTTCCTTTGATTAAAACCACCTGGAACTCAAATCTATCGTGGGAAAGACAGAAAAGGGAATTCGAACCTGTGACCTCCGGATTACAAATCCTGCGCCCTAACCACTAGGCAAAGCGCTTCCTGGAGTGACACTAAATGGCTGAGAGTTATATGACTCTGCATGGTCTTAAAATAAGTAAAGAATGATAGATATCACAAAAAAGAAAATATTTAGTGTTATATAAATTATTAAAAACTAAGGCACAAAAGTCCTTTCAATAATAATTCTCTCCACCAGAATACAAAGCCCAAAGTCTTTCAGTCAGTTTTGGCTCATGAAATATAAAAATAACTTTATCCGATCATAAACCTCTCCCTGTTGCTGTTGAGTTGATGTCGCGGATGTTTTGTCTGGTCATGATAATCCTTTCTAAATATAACCACACCATTTCTGAAATATAAAGTTCCTTCTAATAATTAGCCCTTTCAGAATAAAAAACACACTCCAACGAAAAAGGCTTTTACAGCAACACAAAAAATATAAAGTAACGTCTAGACATATATGGGAATCAAGAAGGGTCGGTAGAGCTGCAAATATCGCAGAGTTTAACGCTTTCAAGTTTCTGGGACAGCTGATCAAGCATAAGACAGGCAAATGAAAAACTACTAATTTGTCAGGATCAGGCAGGCGTATTTAAGACTTCGAAGTACATGTAACCAACAACAAAACATCATTTCTAAGTCTTTAAGACAATTCTCTAGTTGCTGGAAAATTGATACCTTTTTTTAAGGAAAAACATGCGTGAACTTTTCTTTTCCCATGAAAGTCTCTCAGCAAAGAGACGCGATTCGACTTTATCATACACTACACCCCTCAATGCGGTGAGTAGGTATGGTCGCAGCTAATATGGATGTTAACTGTAGCTCTGAAGCCTGCATATGGAGCGTTTTCACTCACGTTGGCCCGCAGACCTAGCCTCCAATGTTACTGGAACAAAAAAAGAAGTGTTTACATCAGAAAAGAGATCAATTCCCACATGATTGATTTTGTACACCAACATGGCCGCCGTCTAATTTGTTTGGAACACTAATATATGGCTGCCGTCACGTCATGTGAAGACATTCTATGTTGTCGAATAGAGAAACTTCCTCTCTGATTTTCTAGGTAAGCTTTTCTAAGCCCCTCAATGACAGCTGACCTCAACACAACCTTACTTAGTTTTCTTCAGTCGACCGGCTTTGCCGTGATCCGCGGGCGTTAAACAGATCACAACTTTCCGCTTCAGTGATAGGCACACGCGGTGGGCAGATATTAGCTTACGGGATTCTCTTCGTACGAATAAAATCGTATAAGCAACAGCCAGTGAAGATGGGATTTGTCCCAGGGATACAAACTCAACAGCATTCTCCACAATAAACTCGTCGAGAGCTGTACAAAACCTGAAGGAATGCTTATCTCGAAACAAAAATGTGCACTGTGGCAAATGTTCAGTTGCCCCCTAGCTAATTGTTGAGTATGTCTGCTAAAAATGTTTTTGAAGTGGTTAAATCAAAAAAAAATTCTGTAAGCAGAAATGAACGAGACACGAATAGGAATAGTCGATCCCTCGATGTCGAAGCCGAAAATGAAATTGAACTATTGGGGTCACGGTTTGCACGTTTTGAAAAGTTTAGCCTAGATTTTTCAAGTTCGTCGTTTGGAAACCGTGTCAGTCTTCTCCGCCCTTAACCATCCTTGGTCCTTTATGGTTTATTATTATCCTTTTGGTGTGTTTCTATCTTAGTTAACTATTATTTTCAGTTTTCCTTCAATTTAAAGGCAAGGTAATCTTGTACTTGGCTAAGACAACTCAACACTTGCTTGACGATGCTGCATAAATTTATCTCCCTGCCGCTTCGAGAGACATCATATCTCTGAAGAGATATTAAAACACGATATGACTTCGTCTTTAATTTGATATGTCTGTGTGCATCAAAGCTCAAATTTAGTCCTGGTATATTTAACTGACTTTCAGCTCTGTGTGTCATTGAGATTTACATCCCAAATAACGGATTTCCTTTGGTGAGAGATCCTACCGGCCCAACGTGCAAGCTGATAATGTTTGCGACATAACAGTGGTGAAAAATATTAGAATACCAGAAGCCGTATACAAAAAGTAACTGACGAGACAGGCAACAAAACAGTATATTTTCCGGTAAAAGATAAATTACGGCATTTTTTGATATTCGTTTAATCTTGTTCCATTATCGCACGTTGATATCTTTCCGAGTTAAATATTTCGTTCCGTTCCTTTTTATATTATTTTAATCCGGGCTAATTTTAGCCGTTTATCTGCGTGGCTGAGAAACAAAATTTCACTAAACGCCCCTGAAAAAGAGAGCGATTCATTCTCGTAAGCGACTATATTTTTCTTAACGTAAAACCTAACTTTGATCTGCTTGAAACTGGATTTAGCTTGCAGACTTTGCAAAAAAGCACATTTTGTGAAACTCGTCAATTGTCACGCTTTTCCTAAACGAATATTGTGTGTTTAACTCAAAATGCAATTTTCGTGTGATATAATCTATCGACGTGATTCGTGTGACCGAAAGTGCTTCATTGTGACCTCTGAGCTATGGTATAAACATAGTAAAAACTGGCGATTATTACAGAACAGTCAATTACGCGGGAATAAAAGGAGTCGAGCTTTACAATTGAATCTGGTTACCTTAAACTCCTTTGGTAAGGAATATCCTCGATCTCAAAAAGTCTTACCTTAAATATAGATTTTTTTCTGTCATTTGGTATCGGCTATCTTGAAATCCCACCCGGTAATAACAATTCTTCTTTTCGCTTAGAGTTCTAGTTAACGAACTGGCTCAACTCACTGTGTTAATTCAGTTTTATGACACGCACTGCGCTAAAAGGAAACTTACGTATTCCAGTAAAGGGTCCACTTCTCTTCAGGTAAGTTGCACTCCAAAATTCAACCAGCCATGTATGTTCTTTAATCTGATGTTGTGTCAACGAGAGCGTTACCCTTATACGGTGAAACAAAAACACATTTTCAAATGTCGCACGAAGCTATTTCTTTTGCCCAAATTTCCTCTAGCGACGTTAATTTGAAAATATTATTCTTTCGTCAAACAAAAGGATAGAGAACCATTTTGTCCCCAGGCGCGCATCAGCGTTTATCAAATCCGTAAGAGTTTAATTTACTTTAATTAAAACTTGAACCGCTTGACGGAAGTTTTTCTTTCGATTTCAATTTCTTTCGGTTACGCTGCAGCCATGTTTTTCGCCTAAGATGAGCTGCCAGCCCTAAATATCACGCAGGGACAAAACTGGTCTTCATTATTCAGTAATTTTAATAAACCTGACGTTTC
Source organism: Orbicella faveolata (assembly GCF_042242905.1). Classification (NCBI taxonomy): domain Eukaryota; kingdom Metazoa; phylum Cnidaria; class Anthozoa; order Scleractinia; family Merulinidae; genus Orbicella; species Orbicella faveolata. Next base: position 28,696,878 of record NW_028301563.1, read on the forward strand.
AGACTGTAAGTAAACATTCGACATCTATACCATCATTAACGTTGTTCCAATTTTTTGTTTACAACAGAATTCGACGCTATACTGTATGAGTCGAGTTAGTTATTTTGGAGTGTCTTCATCCGGGTTCGTTGTATCCTTACTTGTCATAACACTTGAATTTGTATGTTGGTCTATGTTTTGTGGCGTCATTCTGGCCGCCCTGTTTTGAATTATAATCATAACTTTAAAATGGATAACTTAGTGGTACACCACTTTCTTTTCCAGCACAACTGTTTCATTGAGACTTGGACGCTTAAAATGTGTTTTCCCGGTATCTTAAGTGAGCTGGAAAACTGGAACAAAACGAACGAACAAACAAACAAACAGACCAGCAAACATGTTAAATATTATCTGGCATTAAATTTTAAATTTTCATTAACGTTTCATGTTACGTATTCTTTCCTTTATTACTTATCGATGTTTTTTTGTGTGTTTGTTTTTGTTTATTTGCCCTTTATTTTTCCGAACGACGGAACCGGCAACAAGATTATAATGGTTACTACAAGAGAAACAAACTCTTATATAAACTCGGAGCAAAGTCAGGTTTTTCTGCTATATCGCCACCCTTGAACAAAATTCTGGTTTGAAATTTTTCAAAACGTCAAAGTGACTCCAGCCTGATTGCGGCAGCCACTCCTTAAGAGCTTACTGCATACTGAGGAAGCCGTCATGGCGGCTATCGAGCGTACATTTTATTGTTTGTACGTCTGTCTCCAGAAGTTTTAACTGCAGGCGTTGTATTGAAATATATTCTAAGCAGCATGAAATTGACTAAAAGAAGCCTAAAGCATTTATTTACTGCCATAAAACAGAGCAGTAATTTAAAAACACGAGATTGAGGAGCATGCACAAGTCGTGTGCTAGTGTTCCCCTTTTACTTCTTGAGCAACCTGGAATTCCTTGAGTGTTTCTTGAGATAGCAAAATACATTGTATAGGCGGTCTTGATATGTATATGCTTTGTGATTTCATCAACGCGCAAAACAATAAAGCGCACTTCTCTATGTTTTTTACTCTTATAACACAGCCAATCAGAGCATACGAAAAATCCAAACTATTTCATAAACGACTTAAGAATGGCTGACTGTTAGGATCGAGAAACGCCGGGCAATGACGCATTTGGCAAATCGCTCATATTTTGCCCAAAGATACCCTTAGGTGACCTAATTCTAAAAATCATATTATAAGGTTCCAGCGAATTTTTATTTTTCAGAAATTCGCGAAAATTTGAAAGCGCGGTCAAAGTGCGGTTTTTCGTCTAATAAAATGACCGAAATAAGGTGCGAGGACGAAGCGCTGCTAAAGTCTTAAAATAAATTAAATTGACTTCAAACTTCACACAAATGTGGAACAACCACTCTAATGTATTCCTCGTTTTAAACTAATCTCAGATATGTTGATATAGTGGTTTTCCAAACCATTTTAAAAACACCTATGAAGCGTGTGAAAAATAACGGCAAAATATAGGTCGTGTTTAACAGCATAAAAATGCATCTGGTACCTCACTTTCCGATTATTTTACTTTACAGCCTTAAAATATCATTATTAGACATATATCATGCTCGAACTCGCAGTATTTCCCTTTGAGAAAACGAAAATCTATGTCAATGTGTTGGGCGCAAATGACACAACAATTATACACGAACAAGAGACAAATCAATTTCAATAGAGAAAGTAAAAGGCTATCATTAATCAATTCAATCAATTAAGCAATTCACTGCTATCAGTAGAAATATAATGTCCTCATAATGTCCAATACATAAAAACTGTTTTCAGACGTTTTCGATCTTTGTTTAATTTCCTGTCCGCCGTCATGTCTAGTTTGTCATCGCGTGGATTTCCTTGCACTGTGAATGGTTCTCTTAACAAACGCACAGAGGTTTCCTGGAACCTCGATGTTTTCGATTCACCAAAACGCTTTAAGTTCGTTAAGACACAATATTGGGTCAACTTGGAATGCTGTTTAGCATTAAGGACGTTAAAGGACTGTAAATTAATCGAGTTGAAATATCTTGAGGCAAATCAAAATCGCGCCCTTACTCTAATTCCTAAACAGCCGATCTCCATTCACGTTCAAGAAGTCGAGAGGTTAATTCGGCAATGTATCACCGGTACAACAACAAAATCAAACCGAGGTCATCAAAAGTGTAAGTTTAAAAGTGTAGTGGCAAGTTCGAAATAAATTTCGCCTATATGAATTGGAAACAAGAAGTGAAACGGTCTGACCCGAAACAAATAAACGAAATATTAATACGACTAATTTAATCCGAAAATGTTGCAGAAAACATACCTAAAAGCCGTCGATTCCCCTCAATACCACTCCACATTGCCTTAAAGAGGCCAAGCTTTCGGCTGTAAGAATCACGGGCCTCATGAATCTGTTTTTATTATATCGGCAACCATGCTGCGTGGCTGATATTCGAGACTCAGTAAAAGTTGTCACACAACCGTACGAGCAGCCCAGTCGCGCTTTCACTGCTTTGGCGCAAATGTTCAACATTTGGCAATTACAAGTTTAAAGTAGTGACAGTAGATTGAAATGCGCTTTTTAAAGCTGTCTTATTCAGGAGCAATTATTTCTTGTTCTTGAATGGCTTTTAGCTGTAGCTACAGTCGGGGAGGGGGGGGGGAGGTACTCCCGGAAATTTCGAATATCTGTATGCCGTGGAAGATTAGGTGGTCTCTAGCTCTTAACGCCAACACTGAAACACCAGATGATTCTCGAAGTATCACACGGATCACTAAGCAAAATAATTTTGATTTTAGCTCCGCTGAGTCAGATACCTGTTGGCGCGCATATTGCATTGATCGTGGACAGGTGGAAAAACAGTTAAACCGGAAAAGCCTGTTGCACATTGTAATTCAGCGTTGTCCAACACGCAATCGGTCTGGTTGTAATGCTAATCGCATTTGATAGAATCTCAAGTTTTTTTTTCGACACATACTCACGTACTGGGGTGGTGACATACTACTAGATGGGCGTGGCGGGGAGCCACGAGTCAAGTCAGTCAACTCGCAAAGCTCAACCGGGAAGAGTGATAGTGAACCACTGGTGGAAGGACTGCAGATTGTCCCTACGCCTTACCCTAATAGGCCTCTGTGTTATTCTAATGAGCTGATGCTATTACAATGATACTATTTAGCTTTATGAACATGCTAATGGTAAAGGTTTTCTTTTGCAGTATAAAAGAATCATTAATAAGTAGTTCTTTGTGAAAAACTATATTAAGGAAAGTAAGCTGTTCGCGAGATCTATGTTTTCAGATGTTCTAGAGTGATTACTTTGTTAAGGCACTGTTGGGCTGCGCCTGCGCGCAGTGTCGGAAAAAAGTACGTTAGATCATTAGTTTCTAAGTTGATAAAGGCAAATTAATCGCTGCAGCGAATTTGGAAAGGGTCACGATTCCAACCTCGTTCCCAGAGTCTCTCATCTTACCACCCTCTCGTTCCCAAATTCGCTGGGAACGAGGTTGAGACGATTCGGCCGTTAGTTTTTCCTCTAAAGGATCTCCCTCCTCTACTCCCTCTTCCTCTCTGCAAAAATTTGACGATCCTCCCCCCCCCCCCCCCGGCAAGAGATGTTTGCTCAATACCGAAGAAGTCAAACATCGACAGTTCCTAAGAATACTTCCGGCAAGTGCAGTTGTTAGTAAAATACTTCACAAGCGCTGAGTATGGAGCTATTCGGCGCACGAATGGGAGAGGTATATCTAATCCCATGTCTTCGCACCCGCACCGTAGCATAGGCAGTTTCAGGTTCTTTAGGCCACCCTCCATCGCCAAGGCACAGGGGTCTTGCTGGTCGTATACCAAAGGAAGCTGGAGCTGAACTATTTCTACAACTTCCTTTACCTGACTAAAATTGCTCTCCTCTTCAGATGTCTGAACATGCATCTCATCAGGACTACTTTGGCGCGGAGCGTCACTTGGTGAGAGAAAAACTAGCACCTGAAAAAGACGAATATTATAAGGGTCCCGGGCTCTGCGCATCTCCCGCGCCACCATTTCGGCGTCAAGCTTTCGGCCTGTCGTTTGACCAACGCGGAATTTTGCCATGAGATACGATTGCTGCTTGTCATTGACTGCCCTGAGAGCCCAACCCCCTTTTAAAGCAACAAGGACTTCTTGGTGACCTACTGTGGCTTTGAGTTAAGCGCCAACGCTTGCTCCAAGCAGGGTTTGTAGCACATTTTGGCTAAGTCCGTAAGGGAATGTCTCTCCAGGGACTAAGTTCATTTCTCCAGTGACAAGTGCCTCTCTAAAGTAGACAGCCTATGAAAGATACGAATGCAGCTGCCTTGAAGGCATTAATACACCCTGTCGTGCATGGTTACTATGCATGGAAACATCAGCAGACGCTTCCTCGGTCACACCCGTTGATACTGGCACTGATGTTGAGGTGGCAGTGTTCATACCTCTTTACAAAATGACCTGAAGTCTCCTTCAGAGAACGAGGCTTCCAGCAGAAATAAACAAAGAGCGATGTCTGACTAAATTGCAAAAGAAACCCCTGACCATTAGCATGCTCATAAAGCTAAATAGTATCATTGTAACAGCATCAGTTCATTAGAATAACACAGAGGCCTATTGGGGTAAGGCGTAGGGACAATCTGCAGTCCTTCCACCAGTGGTTCACTATCACTCTTCTCGGTTGAGCTTTGCAAGTTGACTGACTTGACTCGTGGCTCCCGGCCACGCCCATCTAGTAGTATGTCACCACCCCAGTACGTGAGTATGTGTCGAAAGAAAACTTGAGATTCTATCAAATGCGATTAGCATTACAACCAGACCGATTGCGTGTTGGACAACGCTGAATTACAATGTGCAACAGGCTTTTCCGGTTTAACTGTTTTTCCACCTGTCCACGATCAATGCAATATGCGCGCCAACAGGTATCTGACTCAGCGGAGCTAAAATCAAAATTATTTTGCTTAGTGATCCGTGTGATACTTCGAGAATCATCTGGTGTTTCAATGTTGGCGTTAAGAGCTAGAGACCACCTAATCTTCCACGGCATACAGATATTCGAAATTTCCGGGAGTACCCCCCCCCCCCCCCTCCCCGACTGTAGCTACAGCTAAAAGCCATTCAAGAACAAGAAATAATTGCTCCTGGAAAGGACAGCTTTAAAAAGCGCATTTCAATCTAAGCAGAAAGCTTGGCCTCTTTAAGGCAATGTGAAGTGGTATTGAGGGGAATCGACGGCTTTTAGGTATGTTTTCTGTAACATTTTCGGATTAAACTAGTCGTATTAATATTTCTTTTATTTGTTTCGGGTCAGACCGTTTCACTTTTTGTTTCCAATTTATATAGGCGAAATTTACTTCGAACTTGCCACTACACTTTTAAACTTACACTTTTGATGACCTCGGTTTGATTTTGTTGTTGTACCGGTGATACATTGCCGAATTAACCTCTCGACTTCTTGAACTTGAACGGAGATCGGCTGTTTAGCAATTAGAATAAGGGCGCGATTTTGATTTGCCTCAAGATATTTCAACTCGATTAATTTACAGTCCTTTAACGTCCTTAATGCTAAACAGCATGCCAAGTTGACCCATTATTGTGTCTTAACGAACTTAAAGCGTTTTGGTGAATCGAAAACATCGAGGTTCCAGGAAACCTCTGTGCGTTTGTTATGAGAACCATTCACAGTGTTGTTTACATTAAGAAATACACGCGATGACAAACTAGACATGACGGTGGACAGGAAATTAAACAAAGTTAACGCGCTATGTTTTGATCGAAAACGTCTAAAAGCAGTTTTTATGTAGTGGACATTATGAGGACATTATGTTTCTACTGACAGCAGTGAATTGCTTAATTGATTGAATTGATTGATTAATGATAGCCTTTTACTTTCGCTTTTGAAATTGATTTGTCTATTGTTCGTGTGTAATTGCTGTGTTATTTGCGCCCAACACATTGACATAGATTTTCGTTTTTCTCAAAGGGAAATACTGCGAGTTCGAGCATGAAACTTGGCATGGTATATGTCTAATAATGATATTTTAAGGCTGTAAAGTAAAATAATCGGAAAGTGAGGTACCAGATGCATTTTTATGCTGTTAAACATGACCTATATTTTGCCGTTATTTTTCACACGCTTCATAGGTGTTTTTAAAATGGTTTGGAAAACCACTATATCAACATATCTGAGATTAGTTTAAAACGAGGAATACATTAGAGTAGTTGTTCCACATTTGTGTGAAGTTTGAAGTCAATTTAATTTATTTTAAGACTTTAGCAGCGCTTCGTCCTCGCACCTTATTTCGGTCATTTTATTACATGAAAAACCGCACTTTGACCGCGCTTTCAAATTTTCGCGAATTTCTGAAAAATAAAAATTCGCTGGAACCTTATAACATGATTTTTAGAATTAGGTCACCTAAGGGTATCTTTGGGCAAAATATGAGCGATTTGCCAAATGGGTCGTTGACCGGCGTTTCTCGATCCTAACAGTCAGCCATTCTTAAAATGGCAATTGGAGCGTTAAGGTTGTTACTCTTTCAGTGTTTATTAAACGTTTTCGATACCTAAGTACAAGCTGCCAAACTTTGCGAATAGCTATGTAAATGTCAAGGAACTATTTTGCATGACATTGTTATTGCATAGGTACCTGAAACTTAAACTTCCCATGGCAACCGTATTTGTTACCATATTTCTCCAAATATGGGATTTTTTAACTTTAATTTTAACTTTCGTGCAGTTATTTTGGCATATTTTTTTCAGATTTGTGGTAGCAATGTTTCATCAATTTTGGTAGATTTTGAGTCAGTTTGGGTGATTATACTATTCTTGCGTTCAAATATTTTTGACCACCCGAAGTTTTGATTGATTAAAAGTGAACTTATAAAGGCCACGAATAATATAGTAATAAATTTCACTTTAAATTCCAGAAAGTCAATTTTCTTTGATCAAATTCATGAGACTCCATCCAGCATTCATAAACTGTAATTATTTCAAGTGATTTATTTTAGCTTTAAGACCCGTATATCACCTCTCAAAAACCAACCCTTCGTTGATATCGTGACGTCATTGTAATGGGGCATGTCTACATGTCTAGTTTACGAAATTTGCATTACTTGCCTTGACGATAGCGTCGTCGGTTTATTTCATTAGTTTTTGCATATTACTGTATTTCCAAGCCATTCCGGATTACATTAAAATAATATGTATTAAGTTTGCCCTCACCAGTTCGCTTCACTCAGAAAAGTGACGAAGTTAGCATGACATGAACACATATTATTGTATTTTTTCATGCTTTTAGTCTGGCTGAAATAATTACATAAAAAAGTATATATATTCAGAAAACGAAACAAGCCCAAATTTCTAGTTTGTTTCACTGTTTGCGATTAGAACGGCAAGAGTGCATAGCTGATAACGCCCACTGCCATAGAGTTAAAAATCAGATTTATTGACCGAAATTGGTCAAATTGACTCTCAGAACTTAGAATAATTAACGTTAGGATAGAACGGGATCATAAAGTCCGTACAATATGCGCACGTAAATATTTCATGTCTCCTGACAGATAGCATTCAGTCCTAAAGCACGTTTCTTCTTCGTGTTTCTTCGTGTTTTTTTTCTTTCTGTTTCTTTCTGGTTCTAATCTCCTCGCGAAAACGAGAATTCTAAGCGCTGTTTTGAAAAGTTGGATTAAACAACAACGCACAGAGTGTAAACACAAAAGATAAATAGATAACTGACCTCTTCTCTTACCTCGAACCATTAGCGTTGCGATGGATTTTGAGAAGTCATTACGTTTGTGTGGTGTTTTCTGATGTATGTAATTTACTAACGTTAACCTGAAGCAAATGTGTGTTTAACCAGAGAAACCACGTCGGGGGCAAAGTTGAAAAATTACATAAATGACAAACAGGTTATACCGCATTCAATAACGCACAAACGTTTTGAATAGCAACCTGTTAAAGTGAGCTTAATGTACAGGTGTTGATTGCGCGTTTCTTCGCCTTTGATTAAGCTCCTCGGGATGCTATTGTTATATCCGTGTTATAAACCTTGTCGACGTTTTAATATCGGTAAACTAGAAGCGCCCCTGTGGCGATATTGCGGAGGCAATATTTTGCTCGTGTGATAGTTCTCTCCCGGGTATGACAATGTTGTCAGGCACAGTGGAAGCATGAGTAGAAAATGTAATTTTAGTTACGTTGCTTTGGTTGCTAACTGGCATTTCGTTTCAATTCATTCGAGGTCGCTCGAGATTGTTGTTCGAAGGATTGCAAACAATAGATGGAAAAGCTTTCGTGTGGAAGGAACATCGTAGAATCGAGATCCGGCTATTTAATGGAAAAAATCATAATAAACCTGTTAATGTTAAATAGAATGGTATTCAATACGCAAACAATACCAAAAAACAAAAGTTAAATTAATTACATCAATATATGTTTGTTATTCTGGACATTATTTCGCGAAGTAAAATAGAAGTTAACCTTTTGCTATCTAATTGACGACTGAGTTTCTTCTTATTTAGTAATGGCGGTAGCCTTTTCACGTAAACGAATGTAAATATCGCCGCAAAGTAACATTGAAGGAGTCTCTTGTTGATCGATATATTTTTAAAGTTGGGAGTGATGAAGAGCCCCTATTGTTATACTCAATTTTAATTTTAAGGTTGAAAAGAAATAGGGCGAACTGAGGAGCCCTAACCCAATGGACGAAAATTAAAACTGCATGTGTCGATGAAAATGATTCGATCAGCTCTTTAAAATCTGAAGTATTTGTGTACTAAAATCAGATTCTCAAAAAGGTAATTTTACTTAGTGTTAAAAGGTTCATTATTTACTTGCTTAAGGCAAAATAGCAAGGATATCAAATGGTGACCTGGAATTGAAGCGAAACCAAATCATGAAATAAAATTGAGAATTGTTACCAGTGAGCACGACTGATGACAACTTCTACACAAGTTATGAATTGCTGATTATTTTAAGTTTTGATTAACCTGGCACGGAGTGCTACGCTTTTAAAATAGGTGGCAAGTTCCAAACAATACCAATTACTTTCTTTGACCTCTTCTGCGCTAAAACTGTTTGTAAAAGTAATTCTCGTGTTTCGTATGAAGTTCATGAAGTCAACAGGAGCCCATAAAGGAGAAATGAGCCGAGTTTGCGTTAATACCTATTAAGCGAAACTGTAGTGCGTTTTTTTTTTTTTTTTTTTTTTTTTTTTTCATTTCCCATATTGGCTTAGGATTAGCAACGAGAAAGGTTTGCGTACTTTGCAGCCAGAAGCATATCACCTATGTTGCAGCTTAATCGAATTTCTTGCAATATCATCATAGAGTTACCTTGTGATATCATGCAACATTTTTGCTGCATGCACGAGTAATCAATCTTAGTTTAGGAAATTATGCAAGATGTTCGTATCACTAAAACAACGGATACTAATATGATAGCATATCGTCGCTCGTAGTAAGCCCTTATTAAGGAAACGGAAATATCTCTCGATACCCAGCAAAATGTTTAACTTGTATAAGCTTTTTAAAGTTTGTCTTGCTTATCTAAACATCTATAATAACGTTAAAAAAAGGCCCCACTTTAACATTCGCCATGAACTCGTACTTAAATTTGGTTTTGGAAGATTCAACACAAACCCATTGCATTTGCTACCTGCCCCTGAGCTAGTTCTTGGCTTTGCAGCTACCCTTGCGAGGTTGAGATGAATGAAACCAAGCCTGTTAAGTAAACTGTACTTCCATGTAAATATAGCGAGCATTCGATGAACAATAACATAACATAACTACCCGCTGGCTTTGATGGAACAAAAAAGATTTGGAGGTGCCATGAATGGAACACCCATTAAATAGGTGACAAAATTGCAAATATTAATTAGCAAATAGATGCATTTTCTATTAGCCTTTTGTTGTCTACTGCTGTGCATTAGCTTTAATTGAAAAAGAGTATATTATTCACGTAGAAAAGAGTTAGCGCGCGATTGTTTTTATGGGATTAGGTATTGAGAACTTTCGACATATTCACTTACAGGATATTTTAGTTTTAAACACTTGTAGTAGTTATCATATGGGCATATGATATCATATGTACTTATCTGGGCAGTAAATACTCTCTAAAATATACCACCAGCTGTCGAGCTTCCAAGTTCATCTCTTTTTTGTCAATGGCTACTTGATTACTTTCCTAACCTTACTTCCACCCCTGGAAGAAGGACGGAGTCCGTAACTTTAAGAATATCATAGCAATGATAATGAAACTGAGATGGTTTACAGTACGTCCAAAAAGGTTACATCCGGAAAGAAAAGAAAATCAACAAAAATCCGTCACAAATTATATTTACGGCAATTTAACATTGGTCTGAACTAGGGAACTAACTTTAACGCAGGTCTGAAACAGGGTTTTGATTTTAGGGTCAGTTCATAAATAGGGTTTCGAATTTTTGGTCAGGTCATAAATAGGATAGTGAATATCGCAGATTTTAGTCATAAATAGGATAAGGGTTTTGGGAGGCGGGCCGCACACCCCTGCCCAATTTTTCTGGGAGTACCCCACCCGGTGGTTGCATTTGAGGTAAGTAGCGTTAGATGATGACGTCATACGACGTGGAAATGATGTCATGGCAATCAGATGGCCGCTATCTTGGATCCTCTATCTTGGATTTCTTGATTCATTAGCGTCAGAAAACCAACAAAACTGACTCAGAATTCATAAAATCAACTAAGCAACGCTAATGAAAAGTTCACCAACTTTAAACACATGTAACTTCAAAAACATTAAAAGTAATGAACTCCAATCTTGATGGCCTGTCCTGATTTGGAAAAACAACCTTGCAACGGGACATTTCATTAGTCGAGGATTTTGGTGTTTCCAGGGCAAGCATATCTTGGCAAGCACGTTTCAGTTTACAAATTTTGATTCTCACTGTTTTAATGAGTTCCTAACTGTCTTGCGGCGACTTTTAAGTTTTGGCAGTATGCATGGTGGATAGGTCCATTGGAATTTACGTGATTTTATGAAAACTTCCTCGAACATGGACCGGTCAGATGTTGCAACCTTAGCATAAGACATAGAAAGTTAAAGTCTTCGAAGAAAAAGTTAGCTGAGGGAGAGAAAAATAAATTTATGATGTGCTGAACCAACAACCCAGTAAAATTTGCTAGGGTTGTTGGTTGGCTAGTTATTTTTCCAGGCAAAAAAAGGAAAATAAAATCAGGAAAAAACAGTCTGATTTGTCAAAAGGTGTTTTTTTTTTTTTTTTTTTTTTTTTTTTTTTTTTTTTTTTTCGTTTAAATCTGTAGTACAACAGTAGCTTTGCTCTCGAAAATGAGCTCCGACAGTTCGGCACTGAAGTCAAAGTTTTGAAAATTCAACATACTCCAACAACTTTGAGTTAAGTGTCCGGGCCAGAGGGGTAAAGAAAATACATACGTCAGGTTTTGTTCTTTATTTAGACAAAAAAAAAAAACACAAATAAAGACAGAACCGTGACACCATTTGTTGAAAAGAGAATTTTACTCTCAGAGTGTGTTATACAATCTCATCGGTCTCTACTGCTCCCGAAGATGAGCTCTGAAAGAGTTCCATAGCCACGGATGGATGTACATGTGGTTAAATTAAATGGAAATTCGTTGGCCTTCGTCGTAGATTATCAGTTGAAACCGAAAGCCGAGAGCCGATCATTGACCGAAGTTTTCCAAAAGGATCCGAATCGAAACATCCAGGAGAAGTCGAAGCGAGGCTATGTTGTCTAACATTAGAATATTCTCCTCCACCCTACAGTCCACAGTGTCTGTTCCACATTGTTTTTAAGTAGGAGACCAAATTTGGTTATTGAGACAATTGAGAGTCGACTCACAATTGGAAACAAGCATTGTAGCCAAGGGGGTGCGTTATATTCTAATGCCCTACAGCATTCATCCGCGCCCGTGGCCAAAAAAGGACAAGAAAAACAACATGTATGTTACTATCTTATAAATATTTTTTTGTTATTGCCTAAAGAACAACTTTAGTAAATTAACATTTATTCACCGGCCTCCGAGTGAGTAATTGTTGTAGCATGTACCAGAGTCAGTAAATAAGGGTAAATGTGCAGCTATTTTGTGAAACCATTCCAGATTGGCTTAAATGAATCGAACAACCAATCATCGGTCGATCGATCAATTATTTCAAACATCCGAACTAATACTCAAACCGATATTAACCATTGTGGTACATACGTACCAGCTCTATGATTATCTATCTACCCTGGTTCTTTAGCAACATAGATGCAACGAAAAGTCGATGTTGTTTTTCCATCCTTTGTACGATATTCAAGTGTGTCCAATGTTGTCTTGCTGTTCCTGTTGTCCTGATTCGCGTGGTTTGTTCACACTGCCTTTACCAAGCTATTTTACTCCAATACCGTCTTACTATTCCGCGATTAATTGGCTCTTTGATATCCAGATCTTATTAATCAACTTTAAGAGGTCTTAACATCCGTGTTCGAGTTAGCTTGTGTCAATTCAGTCTCCACGTAGTGCTCTAGGTGCTCCGCCGGAAGTGAAGTCTACCAACGCCTACAATTTGTAGACGGTCTGGGCTTCCTGCGCCCGCGAAGTGCAATGCAAGCGGATTCCTCGGAGATACCCATCTCACGAGGCAACGCTAGCAAAGAGACATGTGCATATTTGGTTATTAACGCCGCCTACAAGCGAGATAAGCCTCCCAGGAAATTTTACCAAACTTCCTCATTATGCTAGCCATCTGTTCACTCCCTTGATAGACATATCTTCTTGCAGGATGCATCCTGTCGGTCAGATCGGTTTTGGAGGCTACCTAGCTAGGCTAAAATTTGTTAGCGAGTGAACTAGGGCGATTGCTTGTCCCAGATACCTACTACACTGGAGCCTATGCTAATAAACTACGTGCCAGTAGAGAACTGATCTCTAGACGTGACAAGAGAAAGTAAATGAGTCTTCGTTCTTGTGTTAGCCGGTCGGTCTCTTGTTCCCTAAGTTTTTCAAATAATAATAACTGTACTTATCTGGATGAGCCTTGTGCAGAAAAAAAGTACCCCATAAAAAACAACAGTAATGCTGTCATTAAAGGGAAACGTTTCTGTCAATAGCAATGATAGTGCTGCCATTGACAGAAACCAAGAAAGTAGAAAACACTTTTTCAAAGTAAGAAAACACTAAGCGGGAGATTGCGCAGTAGCCGAACTGTTGCCGAAAAAAAGCCGAACTGTGTCGAAGAAAAGCTGAACTTTAAATCTTGTGCCGAATAGTTAAATGAATGGAATATCCGAAGGCCGAATTATGAAGCCCAGGAAAGGAAAAGGGAAGGGCCAAACCCAAACGACCCAGTACTAACTAAACTGTCTAAAATAAGTTACGTCGAATCAGCCGAATCAGCCGAATATAAACCGAATGTAGACCGAACGTTTGCCGAATTAAGGTTCATCCAGAGCCCTAGCTATTTACCCGCCCTACCCTACCCACAAAGAACTGCACTAACCAATACCAGAAAGAGGAACCTGCGTCTTTCGTTGCCAAGGTGATGCTGAAGATCTGGGCCACTAGTTTATCGAAGCTTTAAAGGGTTGCACTGGAATGGACTGCTACCTCGGGACATGAGACTGATCGTTTGACGACGTGAAGAGGAACTTACCTGGAAAAGAATACAGAAGCATATAAAAAAACTAAGAGATAATTTCGCCCAAGTCTTGTTCTTCATCGGCACAATTTCTTTCAAAGTATTCCTCATATACGAGCCGAAATATTGTCAGAATGTTTTCATAATTTGATACGGCATACATGGAAATCTTTCCCAATTTCACAGCATGCTGTTTGAACGTTTTACCAACACATTTAAAATTCAAAGGAAACACACATTGCTATAAAAATAATGGAAAAATAGAGGCTAAGTTTTGTGCAGGCGCTTATGATTTTAGACCGGTTATTTTAATTTGTATATTCTATCACACATTCCTTCTACTCGAATTTTACGCTTTTTAGCTTTTGCAGAATTGTCCAAGGTACACGTAAAAACTCCGTGGGACAAAATACTCTAACAAGCAGTGAAATAACAGGCAAAAGATAGACCAGCAAATTAATTACGGTCAAATGCACATGTACCCGATATGAGTGTCGGGAAACTATACGTTCACAGCTTAAGCAACGACGACGACGACGCAGAAGACGACGCCTAAATGAATTTATATTCTACCAGCGAAATTCGCGATTGTCTAGATCTGTTCAGGCTAAAAATGCAATGACAGCGTTCAATTCCTTATGGAAATACGAAAATTAGCCGTCGTCGTCCACGTTCAGTAGAAGACGCAGAACTTGGTCATTTTACGTTCTTGTTTTGTAGAGGACGACAAAGAAATGTACAAAGATTTATAACGCACGTACACAGCTATTGTCTTGCTCATTAAAGGACACAGTCAGCTGGTGCACATGCGCATTAGATACCATTTCATAGCTAATTTGCAAATCACAGAGACGCAATCCATACTATTATTAACCAAATATGATAAATAATATCATAGGATGAGCAAACAGGTTTTTCAGTAAACGATTGAAAATCAAGCAAAGCACTGCAAAGAGTGAAGCGGATTTCTAGATGTACTTTGATTTCAGGTTGAGGTGAACTTTTTTCAAAGTGAGGAAACTAGTGTCCAGGTCAGCGCAGTCCTAAAGCTGACTGTGTCCTTTTAAACCTTTTGTTTGGTGACGTTCTCGTTGCCGTCGTCGTCGTGGTTTGCTTAAGCTCCCTACTAGTGTCAGTTCATGACGTTTGACTAAACTACGATCCATTTTGTCGTTGCCTTCAGCAATTCCTTCAATCGCTACCTCTGAATTGAAAAGGGTAAAGAAAACTAACTCAGTAAGAGTTTGTCGAGTACATCTGTTGTTATGGCTGAAATTGCTGGTTCAATGACTAAATCGACTCTCTCAGAATCACACAATTTGGTTCTTCTAAATTGAAACTAAAATACTATCTTACCTACCGAATCATTGTCAGCTAACAGTGCTTCTAATGGTTAAAGTTAAAAATATTATGTACAGCCTTGCAGATACAACAACCTTTGGTCTGTCGAGATCGCACAAACTTTGGGTGTTTCAGGCTTCGGAAACTACGCCAGCTTCTCCGTTCCTTCTCATGTACAATTTGAATAACTAATTCAAGTTGCGCGTTAATGTGTTACTGCACGTTTCGAACCAAAAGAAGAAATGTGATTGGTTCACGCTACTAAAGCTGCACGAGATTTCGGTGTTATAGTGTGTCATTGTTTATTTAAACAAATAAAGAAGCCTAACCCGTGCATTACATTGTGATGAAACACGACGGGCATTTGAGAACACGAAGGTTCTTTATGATATAGAGATAATGTGGTGAAAAACAATAAAACACGCTTTTTCTATGTTTTATGCTCTGATAAAACATGGGTTTTTGACCAATCAGAGCGCGCGCAGGGTCCTCTGTATATTATAAATGCTAATTAAAATATGTTTCTTTAACAAGGAAAAATAGTTTTTAGTGACAAAAAGGCACGTTTCTTGCCACTAAAAGAAACTTTGACCATAATCGCTTACATTCTCGTACAAAAGAAAAAAATTTGATATGACAGGATTTATGAAATTCGATATACCATTTCAATGAAAAATGCTTTCCTTTGCACCAAATGACCTACAAATTTTGCTTTCACGATCCCTCAAGGCCTCGAAATCGCTCTAAGCGGTGAAAGAGCACATTTTAGATTTACTTGGTGAAATTTACAACATGGATCCAAGATGTGATCGAAGAACGCAACAGGACAAATAGCAGATAACATGTCTATGAATGAAGTTTGGGTAGAAAGCGATTACAAACCTAGTAGTTTCTTTCATTTCGTTTCTTATACAAGTTCGTATGACGTAACATAAAGCCAAAGGTGGGAAAATCCCCACGACTTGCATAATTGATGATAATATAAGTTCTATGACGTAAAAACAAAGCAAAATGCGGGGGGATCCCTTCTCCTAATAACCAGGCGCTTTGGCACGCGCATAGGGTGTGCGGTAAAGAGGTCATCGATAATGGGGGCAATTCTTTTAGTGAATTTATGTCCGGAAAAGTAACCAAACCATCATAAACGAATTTGAACACAGGATTTGGGTCAAAAACCCCCAAAAAACCCCTCAAAAATGAGTATAAAAATACACTGAAACATGCTTAACCTATGCGTTGAGAGGTCTCTCGAATTGGGAAAGAGAATTATTATATATTTTTATCCTGAACAAGTCCTTAGTTCTTGAATTTTATTTAGACGTCCTTGGACACACTCCGTATTTGAGGGAGAAGGAAAATATGTTCAATGCTTAAAAACAAAAGATATGACATGCCTACGCGGACTCCCCTCGTGAATTGCGATAGCGATGCATTTTAGCCTTCAATTAAATTTTCGCTCTAACGAGCTTATCATTTAGAGATTTGCCTCTGTTATATGATATAATCGGAGGTTAAGTATACATGCTTTTCCGTTAGCATCGTTTTGTTTGTCCTCCGCCATGTGTTCTTCGGTGTCCGTTGGAGGACAGTAAGAAGATGTTTTGGGGGCTGTGTAATCGACATCCTTGTCACCAGAAGTACTTGGTCCGAGATATAGCAGTAGTTCGTTGTCTGACATTAAAGTTGCTTCAGCAGGAGCGCTCGGTTTCGATTGTTCACGAATCTCTTCAGCGGCTGTTTGAGGCTTGACAACTTTAAATTAAATGTTACTTAGGGAAAGGTAGAGAAGTTTCTCAATTCCGTTCCCGCTCGAATAGCAGCTGGAATGGGCAGCTGTGCACATGGATGTAAGTCGGGGAAACAAGTAAGATTCGATTTTTTTTTTTTTTTTTTATGTGGTCCTTTTGAATGTAAGTCGATAAATATATAGCTAGGTGAATTGGCAATAAATACTCCTCAAAAAGCGTCTGAAATTGGTTTACTTTATCAGCAGTGGCTAATCTAGGGGAGGGGCCCGGAAAGGTAAAAAAGGAAAACAATCACCGAAGGAAGAAAAGCCAGCAAGGCAGGCAGAACAAAACCGGCCCTCTTGGGCAAAATTTTGCTCTCCAGATTGCATCGTCGTTTGAACCGTAAAATTTTATTGATGTTCATCAGTGGATTAGCGCCGTGTAGAAGTTGGTTGGGGTCAGTGTTTGCGGTGGCTTAACAGTCCCATTTGCAGATACAGATACGCCCGCAGTTCTGTGGGATAAAATTTGCCTTGCATAAGGTTGTTGGAATATTCAACGTACAGTAGCCAACTCCCTTACCATAACATGATAATGTCTTCTGCAGTATCAACGTACAAGCACTTCTGTAACAAAGAATTTTTGGTTGGCAGGCCAAAGCAATTGTGGCAAAAAAAAAAATGCATTATGCAAAAATACCGCATATGTTAAATGTAATAAAATCTTGAATTCTTGGCTGGTACCGTTACGTCATCACAACCATAGGAAGGAGGGAAGGGCTTGGGACCGATTGTGTAAAAATGCGATTTTAATCCTCCAAGAAAAAAAAAAACAAAACAAAAAAACAAAAAAAAGACAGCGACTGGTACATTTACCGATCCTGTAATTCTAAGAGCACAAAAACCTCAAAAAGCACAATGTCTTTGGCACAGGAACAAAAATTACTGAATTATGGCTTTCCTTGTGACTATATCGTGGTAAAATGTTCAGATGCCATCTGATTTTTTTCTTATGGAGGATTACCAAAGACTGAAATGTGACAGCTCACTGGCTGCTGTAAAATCGTCATCAAACAACATCAAGCAGTCATTGTAATTACTCGGCTAATTTTAATGAAAGTTATATGTTTATAAAGGAGTTTTTTTGGCAAAAGTAGTGAAAATGTGACCAAAAAAAAAACAGTCATCAAGCGACATGCTTGAAAACTGTATCAACCTAAGACTAGATTTCCAACTTAAACTTTAAAACCCAGCCGTCAAAATAATCCGTGGGAAAACCAGCTTAATTCTGAAACTGAGTGAGGTGGACTTCAAAAACTGAAATCTGAAAACCGACATCTGGCAAAATCAGTCTTTGCAGAAACCAAAATCTACAAGCTCATGGCTAAAGAATAGAAATGTCGAAAGTGGATTTGGAAAATGAAATTTAAACGTCAAATGCGCATATCTGTCAAAACCTATCACTATCGAAGAGTTAGAAATTCCGAAAGTAGCATAAAGACTAAGTTCTTTGATTAAGCGGGGAAGTTCTAAATTTCATTTGTCGGTGGAGGAACACTGATTTCTTAGCCTGTAGCAGAAAACAAGAAAACGCCTCATTGTGGTAAGTCATATTAATTAGATGTTACATATTAGCAATACTATTCACATAGATCAATAGTAAACAAATGGAAAGGACTTCTCATGCACAACAAGTGCCATTTCATTTCGGAACGAGCACGGAAAGTTCGCATAACAAACTATAGAAGACGGTATATTTAGACAATCTAGATGAGAGTCTTACTACATTTTAGGGCAGGACATAATTTTGTTCTTAATATACTTTTTTCGATTCAAGTTACCAAGAACGCCCGAAGACTAGTTTTCGCCAACTCTTAATTCTTTGAATTATTTTGGTTTTGACAGGTCGCGTTAAGCAGAACCTGATAGTCCTTATCAAGGTTTTTGGAAGCCATCTTACGGGTAGGTAACGGTGTCAGAAATTACAGCGTTTGTACGAGAATCGATATCCGATGGCGAATAGTTTTCTTAAAAATTGAACTCTGAGCAATGCATGAAAAGCAAAGTTAAGATGCTAGCAAAGGATCACATTGTCCAAATCTGAGGGATTTTCTTGTACCAAAAAGCGCCCAGTCGCTTTTTAATCTTTCATACATTCGTCTATGACTTTCCGCGAACTTATGTGCAGCTTACAAGTTCGTACCACTTAAGACTATTTTCCTAAAAGTAATTTGTTTCCAGATGTCAGACTCCGCCATCCTGCTTGGTAAACACATTACTGTTTTTAAGTAATTAAAATTTGATACACTTCTTGCATTCTCCTTCCTTGTCGTGTAAGTTATCACCCGCATTCACTTTAGTATATATGAATCGATTATTTGCAGGTTTAGTATCTGGGAAAAGTTCAGCCAAGAAGTTCAGGAGCTGTCGTTTGGGTTTGAAAACCTGTAAGTAAGCTGTAATTTGAATAGAAATAAAATTGATTGAAACATTTAAAAATATATATGGCGAAAGCACATATCTGACACTGAATGCATCACATTTCTGCTAGGCTGCAAAGAAACAAAGATCGCTTTGCTCACTCCAGGAAAGAGACTTCAAAGAAACGAAGACAACAGAAATACACCATTGCAAGTAAGGCAAGGTTAGTTTCTTTCAAATAATTAATATAGTCAGAAGTTTATAATAAAATTCTGATATAGTATAATACAGGCCTTCTAATAATGTCGCCTCAGCCGTCCCCCTCCTTCACTAAACCAACTTAAAGGCTTAACTAAGGAAGTGCGTAGATGCTACTGTCGATTTTCGAAGACCCTGCTTCGAAATGGAACTTTGCATACGCTTCTCCTGAAACTGCGCAACAGTTTAACCTTCCCCAGCAAAAATTAAATAAAAGGAACGATTTGTTGTTTACCTTTTGAGCATTTTGCTCCCTCCTAACTTGTTGGGTGCCCCTGTTCTGACTCTAACTCGATACAAAGAAAACCATTCGGGCGTCAGGGTCTCACGCGTTATAAACGTTAAAACAGTTATCCTGATAGACCCATTAATTAAGATGGATGCTACCTCCCGTATCCACTGTTTAGCAGATATTTATAATTATGGCGCCCTGTACACTACGACGACGGAGAAATTTGAAAACTCAACAATCACCACGAGTCATTTTGGATTTGTGTTTGAGGAAAACTCGAGCAAAGAAGTCACATCATTTTTGTGGTTTTATCACTTTCGAAAAGCTCAGTTTTCAAAATGTTTTCCGTCCACACTAAATCGCAAAGGCGGCGTTTTCAAATTCCTCCAGTTTGAAGATCGTTTTCGAAAAGCTCCGTTTTCAAAATGTTTTCCGTCTACACGAAATCGCAAAGCCGACGTTTTCAAATTCCTCCAGTTTGACGATCGTTTTCGAAAAGCTCCGTTTTCGATTAGTGTGGAACGGTAGGCCTAACCGTAGAAATGAAGCTGCTTTTTGTAAATTTTTCCGCGTAGCGCGGACGGGGCCTAAGAAAGAGGATAGCTCGCGTATTCACTGATAAGCAGATATTTGTGTGGGTGATTGATCATGACCAAACGTGAGGTTAATGTATATAGTTTTATTGACATGGAATATTTTACTTGCAGGTTCGTTATCTTGTTAAAGCACACAGGGGAAGTCCAGAAAGCGTGACTTTTGATCAAACCTGTAAGTAACCTGTAATTATAGTTGATATAACTAGTAACAAGATATTATCAAATTATTATTAGAAATTTTGAGCCTGCACTGGAAAAGCAGAAATCTATAGGACTAGAAACTGAAAGACGTGACCTGAAGGCTGAAGACTGAGATGCTGTGCAGCTCTGAAATATTATGACAAATTTTGGAAATTATTGTCCACTGCTCAGGGGCAAAATTATAAATTCATAGTGGCAAAAGAAACGCTGATTTTTTAGTTTAGATTTTTTTAGTTTACAAAGAAACTGTCTATGGCATTAAGTCATATGTTAACTATTGTTAATAACATTAGTCATTTTAGTGTGCTAACCTGATTCATTGATTCACAAGCATACACAGCTGCGTCAGCTGTACAATGTCATGTTGAACTTTGCACTAGAATCGAAAGTCACGAAAAGCGCCTATACAGTCTTTTTCTCTTTTGATGGACACCGTGTAGCACCAGTCGATTGTTCGCTCGTGTTTAAAGTTCTGCGGGGGCTATTTAATGCTGTTAACCCAAAAATCTTTAGAGACTTTTGAGTAGAATAAAACAGTAGCACGTGGGATAAAGAAGATTGTTAGTATTTCATTTTATGTAGCCAGGATTGCAAGCTAATTAGTCAAACTTGAGGCATTGTACTATACGACAAGCAGAATTGCCGTGCATAGTTTTGACGTAAAACCCCATACGTACAGAACCAATGGGGGCCAAAATTCCTGAAGTATGATTTTTTGTAATCACTTTGGACTCAACCTTACATATCAGTCTTTTTCATAACTTACAACCTGGAGAAATAGAAAGTGACCATATCAAAACTTCATCATACTGAATTCAACCTATATATGAAGAATTCAATAGAATGAAATGCCGAACTTGATCGGAGAGTCCATTGAAGAATTGTAAACGGTGAGTAAAACTGGAATTATAATTGATTGAATTAGTGGCACGACAGTATCAAAACTTCATCATAAATTTAAATCTATATTTGAAAAATTGAGATAAATGAAATTCGGAGTCCGCAATCCAAAAAAAATTGTAGTACGAAACCGAAATATATTGTCTAAATTCTAGAAAAATGTTGACAGTCGACGAAGAATTAATTATAGTTAAATTCCACTCTTTTTCTTAAACAAACATTGAGCGCTTAGCTTTGATCACTACAGAAGTAAGGCTTTAGATTTTTAACTTCAAAGAAAACAAAATGCGAAAATTGGCATTATAACTTCACTCAGTAATAACGTCAGCAATATATGCTCGTGTATGCCACTCTGAAGTTTGGGCAGTCAATCGTGTAGTTTTTAAAATATATATTGTTGAATTGTGCGCTTTGGAACTGAAGGTTTAGGGAAGAGACTAGAAGGTGTTGTGCCCTTGTCCAATGGAACCATGGAAAATTGATGGATTACTGAGAAAGTAAAATCGTTTGTTCGTGACAGTTGAAAAACAGCCCATATCAGACTACAGTCTTCAAATCTGTTTATCAGTGCAATTCATCGCTGTTTGTTTGTTCAATCATTCAATGACTCCACTATCAGCCGCCAAAAAATTAGCCAAGAAAAACACGTTTTGTGGAGCATTTTAGTGAAATACTTTCTGTTTAACGACACAAAGATCAACAGAACACGTTTTTGATGGCCTCATGTTGAAGACATTGCTGACAAAAGCGAAGTAAAGTGAGGTAAAATGTAAAATCCAGCGATTGTCAAAAACATGGATTTAAGATTTTCATTCATTCAGTTAATTTTGAAAAAGGAGTAAAAGCAAGAAATTGCCCAGGGCTAGTTAAAACGTTGGGTGTTTTCATTATCAGGTCTACAGAGTTAAAATCGTTCTATACTAGCGATATCACCATCTTTTTTCTTTCTCCTCATGTAGAATACGACCATTTTACCTTCAACTCCAAATTACTCTATCTCTAGCTACAATCTTTGCTTCTCTTTCGGTTCTAATTGTATTTATAAATACAAGCAGTTTATTTCCTTTTTCAATATTTCTCCATCAAGTCTCTCTTGGCCCTTCCCTGTTGCGCTTGTTTTTGTACTGGTGCCCATGTTAGAGCAATCTTAATCTTTTAGTCCGTTGACATCTCTAGAACACTACCTAACTTTTGCCATCGTCTGTTTCTTACCTGTTCGGCGTCGATTGTCCTTCATCAAATCTTTCTCTTATTTTTTGATAACTGAACTTTATCAGCAAGTAATCTTTCCGGATTTTATCTCAGCATTTATGCTAGAAGACGCTGAGCTTACTTTAATCCTCTTTGGTCATCCCCGTGACTCGGCAACATAGAGTTAAACAGAAACTTCATTGCTCATGAATATTATTACCTTTTTTCTGTATTTCAGCTAAGCAGGCTGCTTCCACATACTCTTCTAGACTTGTTATGGCCACTCCTGCTTGCCCTTTTAAGCTCTTATATCAATTTCTCTGCAACCCTATTTGTCCACTTTCCCCTGAGTTATTCAAACTTCTTCTCTAGTGCGCCTTTAATTTTTTTTTCCTCGACCCTCAATGGGTCCATTTCAAAGTTGTAATTTTTCTTTGTTCTTCTCTTAATTCATCGTTTAAGCTAATTTTCTCGCAAACTTGCATTGGCATGAAGCTATCCTCTAGACAAAAGAACCAAATCATTATCAAAATCGCGATCATCGATGTTTATTATCGTTTTCTATCTGATACCAACCCTGTTGTTCTCCACTGTTCTCTTCATTACCCAGTCGATAATAAGAGAAACCTGGAACAGCACAGCCATGCTTTACCCTTGATAGTATTTAAGACTACCCTAACTGAAAGGTCCCATCCACGCATCACAGCGCATTGGTTAACTTCACCGTTTAATTCAACTTGGGTTGAAATTTTGATCCACAGTTATAACTCCTTAACAAGCAGGATAGTGCCTCTGATGCCTCCGTGAATACTATCGAAAGCTTTCTCAAACTCCATAAAATGCAACTATAGACCTAAATTCCACTAAATTAACATGTCCGTGATATATACTGCGGAAGTCAAATATGTGTGCTTAGTGGTACTTCTCCACTTCTATATCCAGCGTGCTCGGCTCTCAGCAGCTGACTGACGTCATCTCGTATAGTTGTAATGATCACTCATCATTCTGTTCAATAAATTAGCTTTACTGCTGTTGACATACGAGTTAGTCCTTTCCAGTTTTAGCCTACTGTTAGGTGACCTATCGCACGTAATTTAATGATCTCACCTCTTTTTTGTATGGCGCAATCTCTCAGCTTTCTCTGTTGATCCTACACGTTTTGGGATACCTCATGTGTACTAGTACCGTGTACTAGTACCGTAGCGATTCTGAATACATCTGCTTTAAGCATTTCCACAGCAATGGAGTCTATTTCTCCTACTCTTCCTTTTTTTACATCACTATTCTCCTCCAATTTAATCTCCTCTTTTGTGATTTTACTGGTCCGGCATAATCTGGTTGGTATTTCTTGTCCGATGACAACTTCATTTATCCCAATTCTTAAAACTGTTCCCTGCTCCTCTTTCTTATCTCATCGTCTTTTATTCATGTTTCTTGGCAGCCTTCCCTCAATTTTTCACCGTTTCCAAGTTTTTTTATCTTCCGTTACCGAGCTTTTTTCCTCTTCTATTACCTAGGTTTCTGGGACATCTGACTTCATAGGAAGTATTTGTAATCTTTTATCCGGGATGGTTTGGTAAACGTATCTTCTCCCTAATATTCGTCTTGTCATGGCGCTTCTTTCCCAGTCCTGCAGATGGTTTGATCTCGATCTTCTTCTTTAGTTTCCTACTCTCTTTCATTTTCATAGCTATTTATCCTGATCTTTGTTTTTCACTTTTTTTAGCTTCGCTTTTCCTCTTCCCGTAACTCAACGTCCTTTCTGCCGTTTCATTAAAACCCTCTTTGAAGTTGTCTTAGCTTTATTCTAAGTTGTTGCGGTCAAAGAGCCGTCAGAATTGTGTGGCTCATCTTTCCGAAGGCAAACAGACCCGTTTCTTGGCTCTTCTATAAACCAACTCTACTCTGCTCTCTGGATTCCTCAGTGTGTCAACACCGTATCTCTTTCTCATACCCTTTGATATGGCTCGTGTTCCGTCCGGCAGTTAGATCCGTTTCTGCATGAGCTCTTGTGAAGACAAGCTCTATCTGATTTCTGAATATGTCAGTATTTGGAGCCCAGTATTAATTCCTCATGCCCAGTCGTCTGGTCAATTTGGACAGCCGTAAGGAAACCATGATTGTGCATGTGCAGAAATTGTGCACATACATGCCCAATAAAGCTACCTAAGTATCAGAAAAAAAATAGTCACATCACTCCTACCTCTTCGTCGCAAATTCTACAAAGTTGCATCTCAATCAGTTAAAGTGTTCAATTACGTTCATCAAGCTTCATTGAAAGACAAAAAAATTCAACAATGGCTAAGTTATTCTCTGTAATGGCGCACAGATAAGGTCATGCTCTATCCAAAGTCCACCGTACGGCTCTTTGGGTAGATATTTAAAATATTGCAACTCCCTCGTCATTTTGAAACAATGAGCCAGAAACTGATGGAATAAATACCGGCTATTGTTTTGCTATCTGTCGCCCCTTATTATTTACAACTCATAAAAGCTAAAAGTATGACACAAAGCAAAAACAAGGCGACGAAAAGTCGCTTGAAAGCAATTTCGTTGTAAAAGCAGGGGCCATTGTGGTTTCATATCTTCTATGATACTTCTATTTGTGGTTTCCGGACGTTTCCTTACCGCCTGAGCCGAGATAAATGGGATTTTTAAAGCGCCAAATACAAAATACATTCTTCGCCAAAGGAATGCAAAACGTGCATGTTTTCATTCCCGGTTTTACATAATCTGTTTTTGATTTAAGACTCCCTGTATCATGATCAGCTCAGCACTCTTCCTTTTGTACTTTTTTTGTTGCTGTTGGTGTTGTTGATTTTTATTTCGCGGGATCAAACCTCTGAGGAAAGACACATTTGCAGATTTACAACTGAGACAGAAAGTTTCAACCACAATAAAGCCTTATAGGGTGACTTGCAATCTCACTACATCCTGGATAGTACATCATCATCATCATTGTTCTGTTCTCCGAGTGGAGAACTGAGCTTATCGCCTCTCTGCTTTCAGGCTATCCTATCCGCTGCAGCTGATGCCTCCTCTGCCCTAGATTTTAATCATTTCTCCTTAAGCTCCCTTCCAGCTGTTCTCCTCCATGTCTTTTGCGGTCGATCCGATTCCTTCTGCCTGCTGGTAACCATGTGAGAGCGATTAATTATCCATTCTAAGGACTTGACCAAGCCACGTCCATCTCAGTCTTGCCACCTGCTTCCTTATTCGCTCAATATCCGCTCTTATTCTAATCTCCTCGTTTATTATGCGCTCTGGCCAGCAGATCTTTAGTGTCCGACGAAGGCTCTTACGTAAGAACACATCCAGCTTGTTCTCGTCCGCCTTAGTGATTCGCCAGGTTTCACATCCATACAACAGCACCGGGAGTACATATTGGAATTAAAAATTTTGATCTTGGTTTTGCTGTTAAACTGATTGTACTTTCAGATCTTTCCCAGCTTTTTATACGCAACCCGTGCTTTTCCTAGTCTTGCTCGAATGTCTTCTACCGTTCCGCCTGACCTGCTGACGTATGAACCCAAGAACACAAAACTCTATACGTCTTCAATATCTTGTTCGTCAAGTTACACCTTCTCATTGCTGATCTCGTTCAATCTGAAGAGTTTTGTCTCCTCAGAGTTTATCTTCAGCCCAGCTGCCTTACTGTTGATATTAAGATTCAACACATTCTTCTGGATTTGAGCTTTTGTGTCAGATGTAAGCGCAATATATATATCGTCAGCGAAATCCAAGTCTTCTAACTTGGACCATAACTTTCATCTAGTGTTAGCACCCTCTGCTTTTCTTCTCATGATTCATTCGATCACAAAACAAGAACAATAACCTGGACATGTTGCATCCCTGCTTCACGCCGGACTTCACATCGAACCAGCCAGTTAAACCTGGGCTTTCGGATACCGAACACTGGTTACCATCGTACATTGCCTTGACCATTTCGACAAGTTTTGGTGGAATCCCGTAACTCTCTATGATTATCAACAAGGTTTCCCTGTGAGCACCATGAAAGGTCTTCGCATGGTCAAGGAAACAAACACACTAGCTGGAATTCAATTGAATTGCTTGCTCTACAATGTTTCTAAGGACGAAGATCTGCTCTTTCCTGCTTCTTCCTTGCATAAATCCAGCTTGCTCCTTCCTTAACTTTACATTAACACCATCTAATATTCTTCTGACCAACACCTTGCCCAACACATTCGCAACAACAGACATCAAGGTGATCCCCCTCTCGTTTTTTTACACTTAGTGAGATCTCCTTTTTTGGCGAGACTGATTATAATACCCTTCGTTCCATCTGCATGAACATCCCGACTGATCCGCACCTGGCAAAAACGATCGTGTAGTATGTCGACTAATGTTATCATGTCAGCCTTGAGCAGCTCTACTGTTATGCCCTCCACCATAATTATAGGGCCTGAAGGTATCTCTTCTATCACCTGTATAGTAATAACCACATCGGCAACATGCTCTAGGTTGAGTCTTTACAGCACTTTTTCGAAGTGTTCTTTCCACCTCTAAGGTATCTTTTCTTCGTTTTTCAACAACTTCCCGGCCTTGTTCCTTACCACGTCAACTGTCGTAGATGGCTCGATGCACACCCTCCTTGTAGCTTCGTATACGCGTTCTATTTGCCCGCGCTTTGCAGCATCCTCTGCTTGTTGGCTATGTCATTGGCCATTCTTTCATATCCTTTTGTATACTTCTCTTCACTTCGAAATCTTTGTTCCTGTATTCCTCCTGCGACCTCGTCCTAAGTCTTGCCGACCTTACACCAATTAACTTTTCTTTATCCCCCTCCTTTCCTCAAATCTGTTCCAGCCTTCTGGTCTGATCCAGCTCTGCTTTTCCTTGTTCTGTAGCCTAGCATATCTCTAGCAGTGTCACAATGGGTTTGTCTGATCTTTGTCTCTGTTCTTCTACTTCGTTGTCGTGCGCTACTTCACTCTCATTTTCGTACCTGTTTCCCTGGTCGTCGTCCTCCAGTGACGGGCAGCTGAACTTTTTCTTTAATTCCAAATGAAATTGCTTCCAAATTTAAGGCATGTTCAACTTACTGGTCTCGTATCTTCTGACTTGTACCACTCTCCTGCCCGTTCCGTTGGGCTTAAGCAGTGGCTTAGCGATCAACATGTTATGGTCAATTGCGCAGTCCACACCTCCATACGTCTAACATTTTGCAGTGATCGCCTAAAATTGGCTATAACAGCCACATGATTAATCTGGTCATCATGTTGGCCATTTGGTGTAGACCACGTGTATTTGTGCGTCTCCTTGTGTGGGAATATAGTCGATACAATGATGAGATTGTTTAGTGCGCAGGAGGCAAAGCGTTCCTCATTGTCACTTCTCTCTCTCCCGCCAAACCAAATTTACCCACAGAGCTTTCCTCAGCAACCTGTTGTTCACCCACTTTTGCATTCCAGTCATCTACGACCAGGAGCATGTCA
Organism: Orbicella faveolata; assembly: GCF_042242905.1. Taxonomy (NCBI): domain Eukaryota; kingdom Metazoa; phylum Cnidaria; class Anthozoa; order Scleractinia; family Merulinidae; genus Orbicella; species Orbicella faveolata. The sequence continues at coordinate 28,724,846 of NW_028301563.1, forward strand.
TGTCTTGGTACTCCATTCACAAGCTTTTTAACTGATCATAGAAGGCGTTTTTCGCCTCTTCATCTGCGTCATTTGTTGGAGCATAGACTTGGATGACTGTTGTCTAGATGATGCATTAGTAGAAACGAACTTCTATAACAGGGTCATTTATCGGTCTCTAGCAGTCTAAGCATTCAGCAACCTTGTTTGACATGAATATTTCCGTTCCTCTCGATCAGATGTACATCGTCATGTTAGACAGAAAGACATTTCCCAGCATTTAAGAGGAGAGCGTTGGTGACACTAGCTAAGCTCACTGAAATCCAATACCAGCGCTTAGCTCGTACATGTGACATTTCAAACCATGCACTTTGGACAGTTAAGGAAAGTTATGCGTTAGAAGTACTAGAAAGACTATAAACTTGTGACCGTTACAGCTTTTTCGGTTGAAAACGTATACGGGCTGCAGGGCTTAAGGGCTTTAAGCTCTAAGTATGTTAGATTGCTAAGTTTTAGCATTACTAGGCTGTTAGGCTGTACTACTTTCGGAAATAGTATGGTGATCTATGTCTATAATAAAACCTCTTAGACAATAAACAATTTCCACTGCCATACACGCAGAAATGGAACAACGGGGATCAAAAGTTTTAGAGCATCAGCAGCAAGAAACACGAACCGACGGTAAACTTGAAAGCGCTTGTAAAAGCCAGGGTAATAGCAAACAAGCTGTCGCAAAAAACATACGACATCTTCCCATTGCCAACAAATTCAGCTACGAGGCAAGAGAAAAAGATACCTGTGGTACTCGTGGCAGGAATTATCACCGTCTCGAGTATTTTAAGCAAGTAAACAATCACCTCCAACAACGTCTCACCATTACTGAAGATGTGGGTGATAGGGGAGAAGAACGACGTGCCTATGCCAACCTTGGAAATGCTTATCAAGGAGTCACTGATTTTAAAATAGCCATAAGTTACCACGAGCAAGATCTCAGCATTGCTGAAGGAATTGGTAACCGTGCAAAAGAAGGACGTGCCTATGCCAACAGTGGAAACGCTTATAAAGGAAATGGTGATTTTAAACAAGCCATAAACTACCACGAACAAGATCTCAGCATTGCTAAAGAAAGGAGTAACCGTGCAGGAAAAGCATGCGCCTATTGCAATCTTGCTAATACATGTGACAGTCTTGGCGATTTTAAACAAGCCATAGAGCACTACGAGCAATATCTCACCATTGCTAGAGATGTGAACGACAGGGCAGGAGAAGAAGGTGCCTTTGCCAACCTTGGCAATGCTTATCAAGGTCTCGAAGATTTTAAACAAGCCATAAAGTACCACGAGCAACAACTCACCGCAGCTAAAGAAATGGGTGACAGGGCAGGAGAAGGAGGGGCCTATGGTACCCTTGGCAATGCTTATTGCAGTATCGGCGATTTTAAACAAGCCATAAAGTACAACAAGCAACGTCTCACCATTACTAAAGAAGTGGGTGACAGGGCAGGAGAAGGACGTGCCTATGGTAACCTTGGCAATGCTTATCAAGGTCTCGGCGATTTTAAACAAGCCATAAAGTACCACGAGCAATGTCTCACCATAGCTAAAGAAGTGGGTGAACGGGCAGGAAAAGGACGTACCTATGGTAACCTTGGCAATGCTTATTACAGTATCGGCGATTTTAAACAAGCCATAAAGTACCATGAGCAACGTCTCAAAATTTCTAAAGAAGTGGGTGACAGGGCAGGAGAAGGACGTGCCTATGGTAACCTTGGCAATGCTTATGACAGTATCGGCGAATTTAAACAAGCCGTAAAGTACCACGAGCAGAATCCTAGCATTCCTAAAGAAGTGGGTGGCAGGGCAGGAGAAGAAGGTGCCTATGGTAACCTTGGCAATGCTTATCAAGGTCTCGAAGATTTTAAACAAGCCATAAAGTACCACGAGCAATGTCTCACCATAGCTAAAGAAGTGGGTGAACGGGCAGGAAAAGGACGTACCTATGGTAACCTTGGCAATGCTTATCAAGGTCTCGGCGATTTTAACCAAGCCAAAAAGTACCACGAGCAATATCTTACCATAGTTAAAGAAGTGGGTGACAGGGCAGGAGCGGGACGTGCCTATGGTAACCTTGGCAATGCTTATGACAGTATCGGCGAATTTAAACAAGCCGTAAAGTACCACTAGCATTCCTAAAGAAGTGGGTGGCAGGGCAGGAGAAGGAGTTGTCTTTGGCAAGCTTGGCAATGCTTATCGAGGTCTTGCCGATTTGAAACAAACCATAAACTGCGAGGAGCAACGTCTCACCATAGCTAAAGAAGGGAGAAACAAGGAAGGGGAAGGAGTTGCCTCTAGTATTCTTGCCAATACTTATCGAGGTCTCAGCGATTTTAAACAAGCCATAAAGTACCATGAGCAACGTCTCACCATAGCGAAAGAAGTAGGTGACAAGGCAGAGGAAGGACGTGCCCATGGTACCCTTGGCAATGCTCATCGAGGTCTCGGCGATTTTAAACAAGCCATCAACCGCCACAAACAATGTCTCACCATAGCTAAAGAAGTAGGTGATAAGGTAGGAGAAGGACGTGCCTATGGTAACCTTGGCATTGCTTATCAAGGTCTCAGCGATTTCAAACAAGCCATAAAGTACCACGAGCAATGTCTCACCATAGCCAAAGAAGTGGGTGACAGGGCAGGAAAAGGACGTGTCTATGGTAACCTTGGCAATGCTTACCAAGGCCTCGGCGATTTTAAACAAGCCATAAAGTACCACGAGCAATGTCTCACCATAGCCAAAGAAGTGGGTGACAGGGCAGGAGAAGGACGTGCCTATGGTAACCTTGGCATTGATTATCAAGGTCTCGGCGATTTTAAACAAGCCATAAAGTACCACGAGCAACGTCTCACCATAGCTAAAGAAGTGGGTGACAGAGCAGGAGAAGGACGTGCCTATGGTAACCTTGGCAATGCTTATCGAGGTCTCGGCGATTTTAAACAAGCCATAAAGTACCACGAGCAACGTTTCACCATAGCCAAAGAAGTGGGTGATAAGGTAGGAGAAGGACGTGCCTATGGTAACCTTGGCAATGCTTATCAAGGTCTCGGTGAGTCTAAACAAGCCATAAAGTACCACGAGCAACGTCTCAGAATAGCTAAAGAAGTGGGTGACAGGGCAGGAGAAGGAGGTGCCTATGGTAACCTTGGCAATGCTTACCAAGGCCTCGGCGATTTTAAACAAGCCATAAAGTACCACGAGCTAGATCTCACCATAGCTAAAGAAGTGGGTGACAGGGCAGGAAAAGGACGTGCCTATGGTAACCTTGGCAATGCTTATCAAGGTCTCGGCGATTTTAAACAAGCCATAAAGTACCACGAACAATGTCTCACCATAGCTAAAGAAGTGGGTGACAGGGCAGGAGAAGGAGGGGCCTATGGTAACCTTGGCAATGCTTATCAAGGTCTCGGCGATTTTAAAGAAGCCATAAAGTACCACGAGCAAGATCTTACCGTAGCCAAAGAAGTGGGTGACAGGGCAGGAGAAGGACGTGCCTATGGTAACCTTGGCATTGCTTATCAAGGTCTCGGCGATTTTAAACAAGCCATAAAGTACCACGAGCAACGTCTCACCATAGCTAAAGAAGTGGGTGCCAGGGCAGGAGAAGGATGTGCCTATGGTAACCTTGGCAATGCTTATCAAGGTCTCGGCGATTTTAAACAAACCATAAAGTACCACGAGCAACATCTCACCATAGCCAAAGAAGTGGGTGGCAGGGCAGGAGAAGGACGTGCCTATTGTAACCTTGGCAATGCTTATCAAGGTCTCGGCGATTTTAAACAAGCCATAAAGTACCACGAGCAACGTCTCACCATAGCTAAAGAAGTGGGTGACAGGGCAGGAGAAGGAGGGGCCTATGGTAACCTTGGCAATGCTTATCAAGGTCTCGGCGATTTTAAAGAAGGAATAAAGTACCACGAGCAACATCTTACCATAGCCAAAGAAGCGGGTGACAGGGCAGGAGAAGGAGGTGCCTATGGCAACCTTGGCAATGCTTACCGAAGTCTGGGCGATTTTAAAGAAGCCATAAAGTACCACGAGCTAGATCTCACCATAGCTAAAGAAGTGGGTGACAGGGCAGGAGAAGGAGTTGCCTATGGTAACCTTGGCAATGCTTATCAAGGTCTCGGCGATTTTAAACAAGCCATAAAGTACCACGAGGAACATCTCACCATAGCCAAAGAAGTGGGTGCCAGGGCAGGGGAAGGACGTGCCTATGGTAACCTTGGCTATGCTTATGACAGTATCGGCGATTTTAAACAAGCCATAAAGTACCACGAGCTAGATCTCACAATAGCTAAAGAAGTGGGTGACAGGGCAGGAGAAGGGAGTGCCTATGGTAACCTTGGCAATGCTTATCATGGTTTCGGCGATTTTAAAGAAGCCATAAAGTACCACGAGCAACATCTCACCATAGCTAAAGAAGTGGGTGCCAGGGCAGGAGAGGGACGTGCCTATGGTAACCTTGGCAATGCTTACCGAGGTCTTGGCGATTTTAAACAAGCCATAAAGTACCACGAGCTAGATCTCACCATAGCTAAAGAAGTGGGTGACAGGGCAGGAGAAGGAGGTGCCTTTGGTAACATTGGCAATGCTTATCAAGGTCTCGGCGATTTTAAACAAGCCATAAAGTACCACGAGCAACGTCTCACCATAGCTAAAGAAGTGGGTGACAGGGCAGGAGAAGGACGTGCCTATGGCTCTCTTGGCGATTGTTACTATAGTCGTTTGAAGTTTAGAAGAGCCATGGAGTACCATGAGGAGCATCTTTGTATTGTTAAAGGAATTGATGACAGGAGAGGACAAGTATCTGCCTTTTTACTTTTTGCTGATATTTACTTCAGGCTTAGTGATTTGGAGAGAAGCATAAAGTACTCTTTAGAAAGTCTGAAGATTGCGGAAGAGATAGGGGACAAGCATGGCAAAGGAAGAGCGTATTGTCGTCTTGGAGGATCTTATGTGCGACAACGTGATTTTAAACTGGCCAAGAAATACCTCAATCTGCATCTGAAGATCGCCAAAGAAATAGGAGATATGTGTGGAGAAGGATGTGCATATATGCGCTTAGGCTGGAGTTGTGAATTGTCAGGTTCTTTGCATGAGGCTCTGGTTTGTTATCAGTGCAGCGTAAAGGTGTTCAATGGCATAAGACGGCTTCTTCAGTTTCAAGACACCTGGAAAGTTTGCTTTCGTGATAAGCATCAAGAGGTGTACACCCGTCTGTTCAGACTTTTGTTGAAGCTTTCCAAGACTGACGAGGCTTTGAGTGCTGCTGAACAGGGACGAGCTCAAGCTTTAATGGATCTCATGGCATCAAGTTATGGCCTTGAATTACCTCTGCCTTTGTCTCTTGAACATAAAGAAATGATGTCAGACATAGCAAGCGATACATCTTTTCAAATAGTTTTTGTAGCATTTGAGGGTAAAAAGATCACCTTATGGGTACTCAGCAAAGGAAAAGATGCTCAGTTTAGACAGAACGACGTAAAGGACAGAGATGCGTTTAGCTTTCTAATGAGCTTAACCAAAGCTGCTTTCAAAGAAAACAAGTGTGGTCGCTCTTTGGAACTGCAAAGAGGTGATGAACTACAGCCTACGAAAGTCTCTTGCCAAACAGAGCAGTCATGCTGGCAGAACAATTCCTTAAAAGTTTTGTATCGTAGCATTTTTAGCCCCATCGCGAAGTTCCTAAATGGTGATGAACTAATCATTGTCCCGGAAGGTCCACTAGGCCTTGCTCCTTTTGCTGCGTTTGTGGATGAAGCTTCAAGATACCTCAGTGAATCTTTCAGGATCCGCATGATTCCGTCGCTGACAAGTTTGAAGCTGCTTGCTGATTGCCCTGATGACTACCACAGCAAGACTGGGGCACTTCTCGTCGGAGATCCATGTCTGAAGGAAATCACAAACATCTTTGGTCAGCCCAAAATATCGCAGTTGCCATATGCCAAAAAGGAAGTAGAAATGATAGGCGAGATTCTTAACACCACTCCGCTCACGGGAAAAGAAGCAACTAAGGATGAGGTGCTGAAACGGATTGGCTCGGTTGCTTTGGTACATATTGCAGCACATGGAAAAGTGGGAAGTGGTGAAATTTTCTTAGCCCCTAACACAGAACGGAGGTACTCGGATCCTGAAGAGAAGGACTATATCATGAAGATAGCAGACGTACACGCTGTTCAGCTACGAGCAAGGCTTGTTGTGCTTAGTTGCTGTCATAGTGGCGAAGGAGAGATCAAGGCTGAGGGAGTGGTTGGTATTGCTCGGTCTTTCCTGGGAGCTGGTGCTCGCTCCGTTCTGGTGTCTCTCTGGGCAATTGATGACGAGGCCACGATGGAGTTCATGAAGAGCTTCTACCTACACTTGAGGGATGGAAACAGTGCCAGTGTGTCCCTTAACCAGGCCATGAAATGTCTCCGGAAGTCATCAAAGTTTAGTGAGGTGAAGTTCTGGGCTCCGTTTGTACTTATTGGTGATGATGTCACACTAGATTTTGAAGAAAAAGGATAGGAGCATTGTGGGTAAGATATATTTTAAGACTCTTAAAATATGTTCTTTTCGGGATAAAGAAATCAAGATGATGCAATGTAATGCGCCTTTAATGTTGTCGTTCTTAGCAATTTTAGTGTACTTTTCAACCTTGTTCTTTTTAAATTTTTATTTTTAGTGTTCACGGTATGCACAGATGGGATGCAGATGTGCTGAGGCGATCGTAAATCAATCCGACAGTTGAGGTAATTAGTATTTGTTTTAAAGGAAAATATAAGCTATCAGAAAAGAGTTTTCTATTATTCTTTAGTCATCTCTTAAGCACGCAAACACAGTAATCATGATTCCAGATGCTGGATGATCTTTATCCGAAGAACAACTTGCCCAAAAATTGGAAATGAATATAGTACTTAACAAATGAACAAACTCATAAATAAATGACCAATGTCTTATTAACTATGCTGCGCAGACACAAGTTATTATTTAAAATGTTTTATTATTATTATTTTTGCAGAAGCTGAAGTTAAGCACGTACAGGGAGGACAAAAAATTCCACACGATTGACTCCTATTCTGTTCTACATCAGTCCGTGTTTCCCTTGTGATTCTTAATAAGCTTAAAAATGATCTTCATGAGATACTAGCTGGTGTGAAACATTGTTATGGATTCGAAGCACGTCTTATAATCGTAACACGTTGTAGTAATTTTTCTCTTAGAATATTTAATCACAGTTGTACTCTAAAACTTAAAAAGATTGGTCAGAGGAGCGTTTCTCAAATTAAATTACTCACGATTCTCAGTGATGTTAACAGTTTAGCTTCTGACATTTTTATAGGATTTTCGTTGCTTTATCTCGGAGTTAATTTGTTTTTTTGGCAGAGACTAGGAGGAAAAGGCGAGTGAAGACACAAGTAGCGAAACGTTATATATTTAGACTTTCACATCCTGCCATATATTGGAAATTATATTTTATGTTATTCAAGTTTGACAAAATGCGTTAGTCTGTTTGCACAGAACACCTACGTAAAACGGTTTAAAGATTGAGTCTTTTTTATGGTTTTTCACCTAAAAGAGTATAGTCGATTATTGTCTTTTCCTTTGTTCGGTTTTATTACGCAGAGGAAACAAAGACAACCTTGGTTAATATCGTCACATTTTTCACAGTAGTGCATTGCTTGTGTACAAAATTTGCTAATTACACGTATATGGATTAAAGTTACAATAGCTGGTAGTACAAGTAGCAATCACAATTAAGTACATTTACAAGAACTTCGACATTAAGATTTTACCTGATCAGCAGGAAAGACTAGGAAAGCGAATGAGATTTTAGCATTTACACGTACCTAACCGCCTTATAGCTATTTTCTTTAAGGTAGAAATGAGGTTTCGTCTGTTCGGGCCGTGGTAAGGTTGGAATTACATATCTGTGAGGTGTGATCATGCTTTTCTGAATACTCAGTTTGGTTTGGAAAAATCCGGCAAACAATCTGTTTCTTTTTTAATTATACTATACTGCCTATGTTTATTCTCCGTCATAAAAATGGAGAATTCTCAATGTGATACATAATGAAGCTAAGATCAGTTGAATTTACATCACAGAGCGCCGAGGGATGGCGAGATGCTGGGATGAAAACGTAAAAAGCCACTTACCTTTAACTGTAAACAGATGGGTGCGACTTTACCAGATAAACCCAACTTGGCAATGTCCCGTGCTCCTTTTTATTTGTTCGTTACAGATATGCTAAATTTATTGCATTATATGTTTTTCAAAATAATCATCACTGTAATATTTAGTCAAGTTTAGACAGATCAATTCAACTGCTCATTGCTTTGAATTTCAACGTACTATCACAAGTGACCTCGACTTATTTGCTGTGGAGATGATCATCTCATTTTCAAGATTCTTTGGTGTAACGAAAAAGAACTGTTTTCGTCTATCAACACGACAAAGGAGCAAAGTAAACCAGTTGAATTTAATCATATCTCACAGAGATGACAGTGCTTCCAGCCCGGATGACAATCTCGCAATCCAGCCAAAATGAGTGCATGTTGACCTAACAAAAGAGTTCGTGTTGTCACGCTTCAAGTCTGATTGTTGAATGATACTTTCACAACAAGGGACCTTAATGGACTGGGAACTGTGCTACTAAAGGACTTTACAAGTGTTTTACATTTGGAAGAACTTGAATGTGAATCAGTGCGAATTCCAACAGCCGAGATGAACTGAGGAGTTGTATGAGTTACTGTTCGTTTATTGTGTACAGTTGAAAGAAGATTCAGTTTGCAGATGCATCTTAATTGTAATCTTTTACTTGTGGGCTCTTTATTCTCCCACAAATAGTATACCATAACCTCAGAAATAGTATAGGGTAACTTCAGAAATAGTATAGTATAACCTCAGAAATAGTGTAGTATAACCTTAGAATAGTATGTTATATGGCCTCAGAAATCTTATATTATTGCAAAGATTTTGTATCGCGTTACTCAGATCGGAGCGGAGAGCTTTTGAGGACCACATCCATTTTTAACGCCTGCAACTTGAAAGCATTGAAGAAATTGACTGCAAAGTTGAAACGTTTTCCTAAAATTTATCTGGAAACAATTTGGCATTTCATGTGATTGGTCAAGAAACTTGATGTTCTTTTTCTTATTGTCAAGTGGCAATGGTTTTTTACGGGCATGCTTTTGAAATTGTGAATTTTGCAGTGTTGAATCAAAAATTGCCCCGGATTAAATTCTACATTCCTTTTATTACTTTAGCCTTCTCTATCGGTTTAGAATATTTTTGAACCCTCGTTGGAGATCTTCCAACGTTTGTAAAATCATGAGATTCAAGATGGCGGATACAAGAGAGCTGCTGTTTAGAATTAATGGCTTTACTTCACGTGATAAGAGATGGTCATTCTATGTTATGGTCCTTAAAGGAAATATTTTTCATCGTCATTTCATTTGCAAAGCTTCCATTCTCTAAGAGTTACAGGGGTATGGCCTCAAAAAGCTCTCCTTCTCCGTCCGTGAAGAGCAAACAAAAGGCCAGTAAAAATAAGATTAACGTGGATATGTTTACGGGAACTCCTCACGGAATTGATCGGAGAAACAAATTAGGGCAGGTTAATTGTTTGCCGTACTAATGGATGAATTTTTATCGAATATAATCTTCAGCCGTTAAATTTTAAACTGTTCGGTCAGTCTGTCGAAGAATAGCTCATATGAAGTGTTTGTTATCGCAGATATGCCCACGTTAATAATACTTAAAGGAATTTGAAGCTGCCATGCGTGATAAGTAAGAAATCGAGTGCACTTTTGTGCATGGATTATTTAGGTGTGATAAGTCGTAATTGTAGTTAAATGAAGATCTTTGGCAGATAAATGGGGGGGGGGGGGGTAGTGAAGAAATCAAGCTCTACGCCACGTATATCAACAATTTATTTGTCGCGCATACTTTTCGGGCATCTTGCAATCACGTTACTCTTGATCAACTGAGGCTGAAGTTTAAAGCAGTTAATCCTACATATGATGCCACGAAGCTCATCCCTTTCAAGTTATTTTTAGACATGGTATCCAGTTCTCCCGTGGACAGAGTTACCACGCACGTTGCGTGGATGTTCTCGTGAACGATAACAATTTGAGTAAAACGGCGAAGGCTGTGCACGCGAGTAAAATCCTCGTCACAGGAATTGGCTCTTTCTAGACCGTCCTGGAGGGGGGGGGGGGTACTCCGTCAGGAATCAAAACCTTGACGATGACTTCGACAGTGCTTATCCTAGCAGTATGCAGGACGCCTGTCACATCATAAACTCAGTTCAATACCTAGCGTCTCTTGAGTTCTCCTATCTCAGCGAGTAGAGCGCCCGCCTGGCGTTCGGGAGGTCATGGGTTCGAGTCCTGTCGGGAACTCAGATGTTTTCTTTGGCCCGCGCTCGTGTCACGTTGATCAATTCACCTTTCACATTTCACTATCGAGTTTAAAAACTCACCATCTTTATTCACTTTTCAACGTGTATTCAAGGTTACAGATGTACTTCAATTTAACCCCGTAGAGTAATATACTTATCAGTCTAGAAGCAAGAAATTGGTTCGTAAGCTTTAGCTGGGCGTGAGATCAAAGTTGCCGATGTCGTAGGAGTGATAGGCTCGAATCTACGTTCCTCTCCGAGAAGGGACATGCCTTTTGGGGGAGGGGCGCGGGCTTGTTTCCCGAACAGCGTTCGGCAGCCAATCGAGATCCAACCGACACCGACTATACCAGGAGAATCGTTCCGCCATTCTTGCGTTTTTGGGTGTCTAGAAAACCCGAATAGCGAATAGCGAATAATCGCGAATAGCGAATAATCCCGAATAGTGTGAATAGTCTCGAATAGTACGAATAGTGGCGAACAGTCGCGAAAAGTGGCGAACAGTGATGAATAGTCGTCAATAGTCACCGCTTTAGATCTAATATCCTGCGTTAATTAATTATCCAAATAAGCAACAGATTTCAGTGAATTTCAGTTATTACCTTTTCTTCTCCGAACTCAGGCTAAGGCTGTCCATCGCCGTCGGCGGTCGACATTAAGAAAACAGAAAACACAAGGATAACCTAATAAAGATGCATTTACGGTTTTGCAGGGGTTAAAACAGAAGAAATTACGTTTAGAAACACGTTTTGTCCTGAAGCTTCCTGATATGTGTCTGTGCTTTTTAGCGGGAAAATCCCATCCTACGTTACTATGAGGCAGTGACTGCGAGATACTGGGTGCCTCTATTCGCCATTATTCGCCACTTTCGCCATTATACGAGACTGTTCGCACTATTCGTACCGTGATTCGCTATTCGCTATTCGGGTTTTCCAGAGACCCCGCGTTTTCACAGTGTACAAGCAGATCTAGACCAAATCAAAGATCAAGAGTAGTACTTACTTGTTATTTTTTTTGTGTGTCTCTGAAAGGGAAAGAAAAAAGAGCAAAAGAAGAAAAACAAAACAAAAAACAAAAACAAAAACAAAAACAAAAACAGAAACATGATCATGAAGCAACCGAAAGAAAACCAAGATATCGAGGACACCTCAAGTGAGTTTACATAGAGTAGGGAGCTATCAAGGCTCGGCTACTAAGCGAATATTTCCCAGCGCGCTCTTCCTCTTTCTAGGCGAAGCGATGGCCGATAGGTTCGTAAGTTGTAGTAAGCAGTACTCATCCGTTCCATCCGGACGAGTTTAAGACTTCTGTAATTCTGACTGTAGTAAGAAAAGGATTTTGCATGGTGTTCCTTTGTTTCTGTTCAATTATTTCCCCGAACGAACTAGCGAAAGGGCCACCAAAACAAGTTTACTTTTTGTCATATCGAACCCTAAAATGCCTTGATATCGATCGTTCAACACTGGGAAAGAATTATATTTCCAATCAACATTTTACGAGATGTGTGTTGACTATTTCTCGTCATAGTTTTATTCCTTTGGCATTCTTTACTCGTCGAATAGTTAAGGCCAGATGTTTCTCTTTAATTATTTGTTTTATTGTAGTAGAAAACTTCATTAGTTCGTCTGCTGTCTTGTTTTGCAGAGAGAAGGTTCCACGTGTCCCCGAAACTCTCCTCAAAAAGAGGAAGAGTCTAGAACAGTTGAAGGCCGCCAGGGCTGAAGCACAGCTCGCGCAAAAAAAGGTTGGTCGACTCGCTTTATTTAATGGAAGCATAAAGTGAAGTTGCTAGAAAAGTCATAATTTTCAAACAGTTGTTTGGCCTTCGACGCAGTTACCTTTGATCGCAGGAGCCACTTTGTTTAAAAGAATATTTATATTATTTCGAATTGGGTTTCGCAAGTATTGAAGGTACCGATGGGCCATGCCCAGAGGTGCAATCCAGAGATTTAAAATGCTAGAACGCTGCACTAGGGTTTTTAACTCCAACTTTCGAACCACTCCGTACAGTGTAATAAACAGTGAGTACGACATAAAAGTAAGCTTACTGCTCATTAGCTTTCAGTTGAATGGTGGCGTGCTGGGATTTCATGGACTGACTTGGAAGTTAGAACGTCTTTATAAAGCAGCGTGAACAGTACCACATAAAGTACTGCCAAATAGCTTTCTTTTGAATGGTCACATACTAGGGTTTTTTTCACAGACTTGAAAGATGAAACCACCTTTTACAGCATAATAAACATTGCTGCATGAAAGTATTATGAATAAATATATTGTAAGCTTCATGGCCACAGTGACACTCTGATGCCTATATCATTACTGTAGTTTTGAAAATGCAGCATAAAGCTCCTCTTTTATCTATAATTTAAGGTACGAAGAGAGAAGCGCAAGGAAATCTTTAAAAGAGCTGAAAAATATGTGAAGGAATATCGTCAGCAAGAGAAAGATGAGATCAGAATGAAGCGTATGGGACGGAAACATGCAAACTTCTATGTCCCAGCTGAAGCTAAGCTTGCTTTTGTTATTCGTATCAGAGGGTATGTAGAGTTTTAATATCAGGGCCAGGTTGTTCAAAGCCAGATTAAACTAACCCAGGATAAGTGAGAATTTTGATTTGAGTTTTGGGACTTTTTGGTGAGGTTTTCTGTTTATATTGTTTGTCGTTCTGTTTAGAGTTTGAATAATCTCAAACTACACAAAACGCAAGCAGTGAAAGACATTTTTATAACAGAAAAAATATTACTTTGGTTAACCTTAAATCGTAGGTTAGTGTTAACTGGCTTTCGAACAACTCAACCTAGTGTGGTGATAACAAGTGTTTTTTTTGTAGAAATGTTTCTAATACAGTCATGGTTTTATCACTATTTCTTTGGTAAAAACACTATCGATCAATGATACCACAAGATTTGTACATGTAGATTTGTTAATATGAAGAGTTATCAATTGTTACATGCTGTAGTCCATGTTTTAAGCAAAGAAAGGCATAAGTAATTCTTTTTTACTTCTTTGCTATCTTATTTCTATAGTTTATATGTAATTGTATTTTTTATGTACAACACTGTAACAGCGTGAACAAGTTAAGTTCTGTGACATAGTAATAAATGTCACTTGGTCCAACGTGACACCCAGTGGGTTGGCCCTCACTGGCTCTGTCTTAATGGCTTTTAGGAGCTGAGTGTCTTAGAGGCACATCACCCATGATGTCTGTTCCTTGCCATGTCGTTGGAGATCAAAACTGCCCCCAGTGTCTCACTGTGTGAGCACTGGTTTGGTGTGGTGCTTTGTATATTCCTTGTGCTTCCCAGAGTCACTCGATGACCATGACTGGGGGGATAAACCATACAATGAACAATCCCATTTGTGCATTTTTTGTGATTTATTTCATGGGCTATGACTCTAACTGTATGCTAAGAGTCAAGCAATCATTATTGTGTTTATTTGTTTGCTTTTTGTTTGTTTCTAGTATCAATGGTGTGAGTCCAAAGGTGCGAAAGATTCTTCAATTGTTTCGCTTGCTGCAGATCCACAATGGTGTGTTCATTAAGCTGAATAAGGCCACGATCAACATGTTACGAATTGTGCAGCCTTATGTTGCATATGGGTGAGTAGAACTTGTTTGATACTGATGCAGTCAACCTGTAATTTTGTTTGGAATCTAAACTTTTGTGTTTCTCAATTAGAGTAAGCAAGGTATTAGGTACTAAACTAAGCAGAATTTAAAACTTCATTACATGCAAGTTTCAAATTGTTATCAGCTATATCTGTAAGCTTTATGTGTGCCCAGGGTTCGTACAGGTCCTGGAAAACCTGGAAAGTCCTGGATTTTATTGTGGTATTTTCCAGGACTGGAAAATCCCTGAAAAAGGCTTATGGTCCTGGAAAGATTTGGTAATCTGTTTAACTCAAGTAAAAAAAAATATGATGTGTATGGCAGACAGTAAGGAGAATTAACATTGAGATCTTGGGAGTGAAAGGGTTAATGTGAATTTTGAGTTCTGGAAAAATCACTCTGAGTCCTGGAGAAGTTCTGGAAAAGTCCTGGAAATCTTTTTCTGAAAAAAGGTATGAACCCTGGCCCATTCCAACGTGACACCCAGTGGGTTGGCCCTCACTGGCTCTGTCCTAATGGCGTTTAGGAGCTGAGTGTCCTAGAGACACATCATCCATGATGTCTGTTCCTTGCCATGTCGTTGGAGATCAAAACTGCCCCCAGTGTCTCACTGTGTGAGCACTGGTTTGGTGTGGTGCTTTGTATATTCCTTGTGCTTCCCAGAGTCACTCTGTGACCATGACTGGGGGGATAAACCATACAATGAACATTCTGTTTTGGTTTGTCAACAAAGAGATTTTTATTGTACATGTATAAATTACCTTGTGGTAAGTGTGCTTTTGTTATGCACCACCTTGTTGACTGTCACTTGGATGAACTGAGGGCATGAACTCTTGTTAACTACACACACCAAAGGATTGCAGTTAGAGACTTCCAATTTCAGATAATTTTTCTGTGCCTTTCAATTACACACAAGCATGGAAGTTCAAAACAAGGCCATGGAAAACCTTGGAAAAAAGAAATAAACCGAATCAAAATCTACTAATTACAGTTTCTACAGCATACAATTGTGACCTTTTGAATCTGCTGCAATGAACATCTGTTTCCTGAAATGACCCTAAGATTATCAACAGCAGTGAAAACACAACCTTTGTTTGTTATTGAAAGGTGCAGTAAGCCAATAAGCAAAAACCATTTTACCTTGCAAGCGTAATGTGTACTTGATCATGTTCCTTCAGCCAAATACACAGCTGTGAGAGAACCAGTCAAATTCATTAATATTCAACAGAGCACAAGTCAACAAACGTCAAGTTAGCTGTGAAAAAAAAAAAACAACAACAACAAAAGCAAGCAAACAAAAAGATGGCTCTTATTTTGTAGCCAATCAGAGCATGTGCTGAACCCAGTCTTGCACCACTTCTGTATTATAGGTAATAGCTTGTTTTTCTTTTTAGGTACCCAAATCTGAAGAGTGTGCGGGAGTTGATCTACAAGCGTGGCTATGGCAAGGTCAACAAGCAGCGCATTGCCATCACTGACAACTCCATCATTGAACAACAGCTGGGCAAGCATGGTATCATCTGCATTGAGGATCTCATTCATGAGATCTACTCAGTGGGTGAGCACTTTAAGGAAGCTAACAACTTCCTGTGGCCCATGAAGCTCAGTTCTCCAAGGGGTGGCTTCCGCAAGATTACCACACACTTTGTTGAGGGCGGAGATCATGGAAACCGAGAGGACAAGATTAATCAGCTTATTCGCAAAATGAACTAAAACCTTGTATAGAATGAAGTGCAATAAACTGACACTGTTTCCTTCACTGTTGTTGAGTAAGTTGATATCATTTATATTATCCCGGGGTTGGGGGGGAGGGGAGGCTGACTCCCTTACATGTGCTATATAGGTATGTGCAGCCCCAAAGGGTATGGTTTTTCAGCCATTTTGGTCATAAATAGGGTATGGGTTTTGCTCTGTAGCCTTGATATGGGTATGTTTTTAAGAAGAAGCCACTTTTTCATCATTATTGAAAAGAAAATCAACAAAATCCTTTCATAAATTATGTTTATGGTAGTTCAACATTGGTCTGAACTAGGGAACTAACTACAACACAAGTCTGAAACAAGGTTTTGATTCAAGGGTCAGGTCATAAATAGGTTTTCAAATTTTTGGTCAGGTCATAAATAGGGTAGGGAATGTTGCAGATTTTAGTCAAATAGGGTAAGGGTTTCAGGAAGCAGGCCTCACATCCCCAATTTTTCTGGGAGTTTTTTCCCCGCTCCCCCCCCCCCCCCCCTCCCCTCACCGTGCTATTATCTTAGTCTGTCTGGCAGCAAACTGTACTCCTTTATCTCGGTCTTGTGGACAAAGTCATTGCAAAGGAGAATAATTATGCTAAATGAATGTACTCCTGCTTTATTGCACGTCAGAGAGAATGAGGGCAGAGGGTGGGGAGAAGTGGGCATTTAGAGTACTCCTCTCTGGACTGACTATAGCCTGCTACTCTATAGTACACATCTCAGCCTAATATTTTTTGCCACTGGAGCTGGTCAAATGTAATTGCATCTTTTCTAAAAGAGACCATACTGACGCCCGTGCACCTCGCTCGGGGCTCGCAGGCTCTCCATTCGCAAGATAAAATAAATAAATAAAAATATCTTAAAAACAAACAACAAAAGCAGCAGGAACCAAATATTATTGCAGGTTATATAACCAAAGAAACATATGAGCTCTTTTTTAATCCCT
Organism: Orbicella faveolata; assembly: GCF_042242905.1. NCBI lineage: Eukaryota > Metazoa > Cnidaria > Anthozoa > Scleractinia > Merulinidae > Orbicella > Orbicella faveolata. Next base: position 28,741,553 of record NW_028301563.1, read on the forward strand.
GAATTTGGTAGCGTTTTACATTGATTGTACTTATAAAACTAAATAATGTGTCATTCTCGAAATTCTCATCACAACATGCCATTGCGACGCGAGGAGAAACCATTTCTTGATCACAATTACTGGCCAAATGGCCCACATGTACATGTGGTCAGCGGTACGGAAACCAACATGGCGGACCAGGAGGACGGAGTTCGTTGTTGTGCATATGGGAGGCTATGATAGATGTATCAGCGCTATACATAATGGCTCAAGTGAGAATACCTGGTCCCGGTGTTCTCCTTAAATCAAAGTAAGTTTGTTTGCCTCGTGAAAGTGTCAGACCATTAGGAAATCTGTCTGTTGAAACCGCCGATTCCGCTTGCACGTGTTTCATGAACTTAAGACTGACATATAGCTTATGATTTACCACGGAAGACCTTAGAAAGTCGATGCTCTTTTCTTGTTAGCTTTGACATTACGTCGAAAATTGATGCGTTCTACACTGGAGGCAAAGTTGAGGTAAGCTTAATTGTGAGACCTTTTCAACTTTATCCGACTACAGCTGTACATGCATGTAGCTATTCACGGAACAAACTTTAATATAAGCTTAGCTTTAATAAGCTTAAGCCCGTCATTCTATTTTATATCGATCCACATTCTTTCTCCCACATTGCCCTTTTTGACGGGGTAAGTACAGATTTAACCGTAAGGAAACAGATCAAATTGTCAATACGATGCCCCCCCCCCCCCGAAATATCCCGAGATTTCTTCACCCCCGTGAGATTAAAATGCCAACTTTCTACCAAACCCCTCGAAAATATTCAAAACATCAAACAATCTCATTCCCAGAGGTTAGAATCTTTTTGGTAACCACCAACAAATTGACCCATCTCTGAGAGTAAAATTTTGCAAGGTAATTGATGAATCAGCAGTTTAGTCAGGTAGCTTTATGCATGTTCAGAAATACAGTAGTTATTGAACATGAAGGCATGTGTAACAGAAGCAATCTTTTCTCTTTCTGGTTTCTGTTTTCATGCAGGGCAGCTTGCATTCTTCATCGCTGATCAATGAAAAAATTAAAAAGAAAGAGCAACCCTCTCAAAAGTGTTCAGGGATATTCCCCCTCTGTGCATCTTTAAAACACGTTTTAAAACACACCAAAGTTGATCACTTTTTCATATCAGCTACTGTACATAATGTAGCATGCATATAATCGCACATTTGACTGATGTGCATATGATCTTGTGCGCACTGGTTTTGAAATTAATAGTGCTTTTAGTGGACAGGTTAACAACTGTTTGCTGCTCTGTTGTCTTTTTAGTTTTCATCTGATGAAGATCACTTGTTCTGTACCTGTAATGACAAGATTCAGGTTGTTCAAATTCAGACGGGCAAGGTTGTTCAGACATTACAGGAGGTAAACTTTATTCAATGTAAGGTACATTTGTACCACATGATGATGGTACGTGTATTTTTTATAATTCTAGAAAACATTTTCTGTGTTTTCTCTAATTATAAAAAATGCATGTACATGTACGTAAAGAAAGTGAACGTAAAATATATATTTAGTGTTGAAATTCCAGCTTTTGAAAGCCATTATAATTACAGTAATGTTATGCTCTAGTTTCAATTTGCATTGTCAATATAGCTACTGAAATCAGTTTTCACTGTCCATGTAACATTTATGGGATACTGTTGATACCTTACTGCAGTTGGGTTTCATTCTTTCTTGGATTTAATATACACTGAAATTTTCTGGTTTTAAGGAAGGTGATGTTGTAAGCTGCTTTGCTTCAAGTCCTGATGACAAGGTACAGTATGAAACCGTTAAACGCATTAAAGGAGCTCAGTAATGGTATTTTGAGTTATTTTGGCTACCCACAAAATTACCTTTTTTATTGAAGAAAGTTACCTGAAAATGATTATAGTTTACTAACTAAAGATGGAAAATCACCAAAAGGATAACAGCAAATGCTAAGGGAACAAGGATGGTTGAGGATGGAGAAGATTAAAATGGATTACAAATGAAAAACTTGAAAAACGTAATTGGGCTAATTACTTTTTAAGATGCACAAACTGTGACATAGCTTCTTTAAGTGAATTACATGTAACTTGCACACAACACCTCAACAAGGAAGAATCTGTGTTCAGTGCCCTCTGTGGGGGCTAATACCTGTATACATGTAAATTATGACAAGAAGTGTATTAAATTGTGACTAAAGTTTAGCAGAACTGAATCCAAGAATTGAAGCCCAAACCTAAAAACCATGTCCAATTTTTTTTTAAATATTTTAAGAAAGACTGAGGAGAGATACTATGGGTAGTACAGATCTCTTATAAGGACCCTGGTTACATTTTTTTTTTTTGCCACTCCTAAAACGTCCTTTCTGATATCTCTCACCTCAAAAGTAATCACAAAGTTTCTTACTGCAAAAGTCATCAGATTGCAAATTTCAAATGCCCAAATTAAAGGCCTTTGCAAATGTTTGCTTCATTTCCAAGGTTTTTGAGTGCATTGCTGGACAGGCACTGTACACTGTGTATCTGTTATTATTAAATCAAAATTTGGATTTCTGTTGCCGTAACTTTTAATATAAATAAGGAATAAAACCCAAACACATCATGATTATTGTACGTATAAAATTGAAAGGAAATCCTTGTTTAGCGTAATGCTAACAGCCTGAGGATAATTTGTAATTTTTTTTTTTTTTTGTAATTTTTATTTTTTTTCAACATTTTGGGTTATAATACATACAATACAACACAAGACATAACACTAGTTACAATACTTACAATACGTCATAACTACAATAGATTACATACAACAAATTATAATTACTAATCGTAGCCTAATTATACCTAAAGAATATACAATGCGTTGTTTATAATAGTGCAGCTACCCAAATACAGAAAAAAAAAAAAAAAAAAAAAAAAGAAAGTAAGTTAGTGACATGCTGAGAAGGAGAAATTACAAATTAAGCTCAACTATTATTAAGAGATGGCATTAGTTTTTCCCACTTTTTGTAATGTTTATAAAGTTGGTTATTTTTGGTAGCTATTTTTTTTTCAATGTAATAAACGGTTTTTGTCTTTGTTAAAAATATTGTTAATGTTGGTTTAATTTTATTTAATTTACATTTATAAATAAAAAACTTTCCTAGCAGTATCAAGTGATTCAGGATAATAAAGTCTTCGTTGTTGTTGAACACTCCAAACAATATATTTTCAAATGTCAAAGTGTCCAAAGATACATTCTGGTTTGAAAGCCAAGAAGAAAAAGCCCGCCAGAAGTCTTTTGTTGTATCACAATAAAAGAGCAAATGTTCGAGGGACTCGACCTCTTTCAAACAAAAGGTGCACATTGGTGATTCAATCATTTTAAAACGGAATAACCTCTCATTTGTGAAAATTATATCGTTTAATAATTTATATTGGAACTCTCTAATTTTTGTTTCAAGTGTGACAGTGAATGGTAAAGAATAAATTTTTTTCCAGTCTTCTATAACCTCTGGATATTTGTCCTTCAACTTCCTTTTGGCGGTTGGAGGAGTTTGTTTCTTTGTTTTAAATCCTTTATACAAAAGTTTTGAAGAGGCTTTTAACAGATCCGATTTGGTTTCGTCGATATAAATATACACTGTATCCAAATGCTGTTGAGGATATAGTTGCTGATGTTGAATATGTGATTCTTTGATAATTAATCTCCATTCTTTTGGTATGGCATCTACAATTCCTATTAATTTGAAGTACTGGATTGGAGATAGATTCGCTTCCAACACTTTAGGGCTTTCAAGAAATTTACCCGTATCGGATAACAAGTCACCAATTTTAACAATTCCTTTAGTAAACAAATGTTTTTCAAAAAGAGATTTTCCGTGTATCACAATATTCCTATTATTCCAAATAATTTGGTCTACAACATCCTCATAGGTGGCTACCTTGGATTTCTTTAAATTACGAAATGCCTCTAGACACTCTTTGTAGAATATAGGAAGATGAACCGGTAGTTTACTAGTTTCAAAATCACAGAACAGGATGAGTTTTCCACCTATATTTCCAAAAAAGAAATCATCTAAAATAGTTTTCCAAGTGCTGTTGCTCTCTCCTAGATACTTTTTTAAGATCATCACTCTTTGAGCCGATATCATGGATTCAATATCAAGCATTTTTAGTCCTCCATTTTCAATATCATTGATAAGCGCGGTCCGTTTAATTTTATCTTTACCTTTCCAAATGAAACCGAAAATCAGTCTGTTTATCTCCTTGACAAGATCGTTTGATATTGAGATTGCAGTCGCTTTACTCAAAAATTTTGGAATAATGAAGGTCTTAACTATTTGAATCTTACCAATCAGGGTAAGACCCCTCCACTTCCACATACTCAGCGTTTTTTTAATAGATTTGAATATTGAGTCGAAGTTTGCTTTGTCTCGTGATGGTTTGTGATAGTCAAAAACGGTACCTAATATCTTGATTGATTTTCGCACTTTGTGAGTAAAGTCATTTTGTACTAGTTTATGTGGGCCGATACCAAAAACTTCTGTTTTATCGTCGTTAATTCGGAGACCAGAATGCAATGAAAAAACCTTTAAAGTTGTACAAAGTCGCGAATATGCATTTATGTCTTTTAGAAAACAAGTCATGTCATCTGCAAAAAGCGTGAGTTTGATCTCCACGTTTTTGACCATTATTCCTTGTATGGTTTTATCCTGCCTGATTTGACATGCGAGAACTTCCAAAGCTAAGATGAATAATAAAGGTGATAGAGGGTCACCTTGTCGTACACCACGATGGATACAGAAAAGATCTGTAGTAAAGCCGTTATTTAAGATACAGCTGGATATGTTTGTATAAAATGTTTTTACCCATTGTAAAAAATACGGTCCAAAATTGAATTTTTCCAATACTTTAAATAGATATGTATGGTCCAGAGAATCAAATGCCTTTTCAAAGTCAATTGCCATTAGAATACCTGTTGTATTTGTGAGTTTTGCCAATTCAAGTAAATCATCGATTGTTCTAACTGCATCAAATGTAGATCTTCCTTTGATAAAACCATTTTGATTATGGTGAATAAGTTCTGGCAGGATTGGCTCCAGCCTTCTAGCAAACGCTTTGGATGCAATTTTAACATCTACATTGATCAGTGAGATAGGTCGCCAGTTCTTTATAAATCGTCTATCTTTATCTTTTTTCTCCAATAGGGTAATCATTGCCTGCTTTTGCGAAGTTGATAGTTGCCCGTGTTGGTGAGAGAAGTTTAGAGACTTTTCGAGATACTTTGCAACCACGTGCCAGAACGCCAGGTAAAATTCCACAGTTAAACCGTCACTTCCAGGCGTTTTGTTTTTCGGAAATGTCTTCAATGCTTCGTACAGTTCGGATCTAGTAAGTTGTTTATCTAAAGTCATTTTCTCTTCATCAGACAATTTTTTAGTATCCACTTCATTAAGGAAACGATCAATTGAATTCTCACCTAAATTATACGAGTCTCTATCATAGAGTTTTTCATAGAAATCATGAATCTCTTTCATTATTTCTTTTGGGTCTGTTATATATGAATCATTATCCACGGATAATTTCCGTATACATGTCTTTTTCTTTTTAGCACTTTCTAAATTTAAAAAATACTTGCTATTCTTTTCGCCCTCTTCATACCAACTCACCCGAGATCTTATGATTGCTCCTTGTGTTATATAATCATAATGGCGTTCGTATTCTGATTTGAGAACTTCTAAATCGCAGAGATTTTCAGCACTTGGGTGTTCGTCACATTTTTGCTGACACTCTTTTAATCTAATTTCCAAATTTACCAGCTCTGACCTTCTCTCTTTTGCTTTCTTCTTACTATAACCAATCGTTTCATAGCGTATTTTATATTTTAAATAATCCCAGGTAACCCGCGGGTCTTCGATTTCTCTACTTTCGTCTACCCATTCACCGATTTTGTTTCTAATTAGGTCTACATATTCTTTATCTTCTGACAAACTTGCATTGAATTTCCAAAAAGACGGTCCATAGGTTGAGTTCTCTATACCATTAATGTACAACGTAATGGCGGAATGGTCAGATCTAATAGCAGGGATAATATCGACCTTATCAACCTCTTCCTGTATATTATTTGATATCAACCAATAATCTAACCGCCGTTGAATCATTGGAGTTTTCTGTCTCCAGGAGAAACGTTTTAATTTTGGGTTTCTGATTCTCCAGATGTCTATTAGGTCAAGAGAAAAACATAGATTTTCTATCTTTTTGGACGATTCTTTCAATTTTGGAGATCCTCCCGATCCATCCAAATCTGGGTCGCGGATAACATTAAAGTCACCACCTATTATTATTTTGCAATCAGTGTCAATTTCCAATTTGTCGAATTCGTTCTGTATTTCGTCGTAAAAGATGCATTGTTCGTTGGTCTTATTTGGCGCATAGATATTCAAAAATAAAAAAGATTGACCTTGAACAAGACCTTTTAGAATGATATACCGACCTAGATTATCTTGTTTACATACCTCAAATTTACAGTCAAGCCCTTCTTTGACTAGTGTTAAGACACCTCTGCTGTGTTCAGAACCATGACAAAAAAACAAGTCTCCTCTCCACTGGGATTTCCAGGTGTTTTCCACCTCGGATGTGCTGTAGGTCTCTTGTAGAAAAATTATATCAGCTTTATCCTTCATACACCAATGAAAAAGTGCTTTTCGTTTATCAAAAGATCTTATCCCCCGAACATTTAAGGATAGGATACCAAAATTTAAATTAAGTTTTGTAACTTTTTAAGGACATATTTAAGTGAAAAGGCGAGCAGTTGCAGAGAATGAGATAGTAATCTTTAGTAGATGAGCTAATGAAAAAATTTGCATGTCTCTTGAACAAAAAAAAAGGTAAAACTAATTAATATTGAAAAGGAAAAAGAAACAAAAGAAAAACATTTATAACACCTACAACTACAATTGAACATGTATGTAAAACAGTAGCCAGCGATAAAAGCTGTTAATTGCGCTACTAATGGAATAGGTCTTGCACGCATTGCGCTAACTAGATGACACGCATGCAGCTCCATTTTTAAGAACAAGTGTGAATGAGGCTTACATGTTATGAATACCTAGATAGAGAGTTTATGTTCCAAAGAAATTAGAAGATTCGTATACCCTCAATAAAAAGTTTGTCCGGCTCTGATCTTTTGAAGAACGCCGATTTTCCGTCTTCTTTTGCTTTTTTGAACTTAGGTATTAATTCCTTTCTGCGGTCCACGATTTCTTTCGGAAGGTCTGGCGATATTCCGAAACCAGTTCCTTTCAGCTTTCTTGCACTTGACATGACTCGCTCTCTGTTGGAGTATCGCAAAAAACGTGCGATTATTGGTCTTGGTTTTTCTTGCGATGGGTCGCGCTTGCCAATGCGGTGCACTCGTTGATACTCAAAAGAATCCGCCTCGCTGATGTTAAGTTCCTTCTGTATAAAGCCAATTAACACCTCTTTGACATTTTCTTCTGAGAGGTGGAAAGATTCAGCAATGCCGTAGAAGCGAAGGTTTTCCCGTCTTTGATACACCTCCATATACAACTTCTCGTTTCTTAAGGCCTCGATCTTTCCCTTGAATTTGTTTTCGGTGTTTACTGTATTTTCTTGGATAGTTTGTTCCAGAAGCTTTACTTTCTTCTTTAAATTTTCTATCTCTGTATTTGCGAACGACATTCCTTCATCTAACACCTTCAGTTTTGTTGTGGCGTCCCTGCTGAAGCTTTCAAACTGCTCAGCTTTATCCTGTAACTTGTTAACCTTTCCATCGACCACTTTCACAAAACCCTCAAGGATGTCCAATTTCTTTTCCATGTTGTCTAACTTCTGCAGAACAAGGTCTAGCTTCGGCATTACAGAATTAACCAACTCCACGGCAGCGGCGGTTTCGTCTTCTTCGCTCGATTGCACCGTGTCAGACATGTGCAACTTGACTTTGGCTTTCTTCTCCAACGGTGAAAGGGATTCTTCTTCCGACGAGTTGGATACACTTCTCCAAGTTGGCCCAGTTCTCTCTACATGAGTTTTTCGTCTGAACTTTTCTCCTTTTTCTGCCATGTAGAGGCCTCCATATACGAATTTTGAACGGAGCTAGCAAAAACACGTCTATACTCTACCCATGCTCGGCCCAATCCCCGGATAATTTGTAATGCCTCACATGTAGATTGTAGTTGCATACTCAATGAAGAATGACAATTAAAGTTTAATTTAATATTACCAAACCTTTATCAATAAATTATTATTATTAGTTCTTTTCTTTCTGAAATAATTATAGCTCAAGACAGTAATAAGGAGTTAGATATTCATGTAATTTTTTTACATGTACATGTATTTTCAGTTTTGTGTCACAGCCAGCAGAAGCTTGTTATTAAGACAATGGAACTGGAGGACTGGGGACCAAATAAGAACCTGGAAAGTAAGACTACATGAAGTTTAACTCTATTATACACCATGCCATAGAAAACAGCCAATCAGAATACAGGAAGGCTGTTTTATATTCGACAGTATTACATCCAACCTTCCCATCATGCACCGGTGCACATGTGTTGAATTGATCGTGTTGGCCACTGTATTTTCTATCACTGTAACATGGTATAAAATAGTTATGCAACGCTAGTGCTCTATTGTGGTGTACAGTGTACCTATACATATCTTATTTGACGTTTTCGTGTGTAGTATTGTTGTGTGTTAATTTTTTACGAGTTGTGCCATATTTTGACGAGCCCATACATGTAGGTCGAGTCAAAATACAAACCACAAGTAAAAATATAAAGGGATACTTCACACCAAAACATCTAATAAGAGATTTATTATCCAACTGCTGTAATCAATAAATTTATCAGTGAAAGGGGAGAGTGTGACAGTTTTGTGTGCGTGCACCGACCTCTCCGGCAAACAGGTTTGCTGATGTACAAATAACTGTCAGTACAATATCGCTCTATATTTGTGCTGTTATTTGGACGGTATTCACTGCAGTTGGATAATAAACACCAGTACATACTCGCTATACCCAGGATTGTGTGTATACATATACCAAGAAAAATCAATTGACTTGTGGGATATTCTAAGGTATATTACCACTTGAAAGTGTTGCATAACTAGTATTTCATCCTTACTTCTGTAGTTCCGTAAAATATCCATACTTCCCCCACAGAAGTGATTGGAATTTCCTAGGGGATGGGGGTTCTGTAAGACCAAAAAATTTACAGAAATATATGAAGCTTAATTGGAATTTCCAGAGGGGTGGGGAGGGGGGTCTTGGGGAAAAAAAAATTCCTTCTTTGGGGGAGGTTTGGATATTTTTTGGAACCACAGAGTAACATTTTTATATTAGAAATAACAAGTGTCCAAATAATAATGCCCACTTTGCAAAAGAAACAAAGCCAATGAAAAGACTACCGCTACATGTAACTGAAAAGGTCATATTGTTACATCTGATAATTTATTAAGTAAAATTATATACCAGATGTAGCATCATCTAAATAGGCCATATCTGAGTTACCTTGTGCCTCTATTTCAAAACATGTCCTCATGCAAAACCTCTCATCTGAAAATGTGTTAGATTGCAAGCATGAAAGTGAACCTGTAGCTGGTTTAGTGGGAACACATTTTCATGTGGATTGAATGGTTTCGCATGAAGTCTTGTTTTGACACAGAGGCAAATGACAACTTTTAAATGGCCTATTTTCACTCATTAGATTATATTTACAAGGGTTATTGACCAGGCATGAGGTCAAATATGGTTGGATATTAAGACCAGTTGATCTATTTTTGCCTGCTTATGGATATGACATGTTTATCTTGGTGTCTTGCTCACTCACAATCTCCCACATGCAGTACTCAATACATGTTGACTGTTTAGCATTTTAATACTGGTTTATCTGAGAACCTGTGGGCCAAATAATACATTTACTAACAAAGAAAACTTCTTTCAAGACAATTTGAGTATACAATAGGTACATGTATATAATTTATTAACTTACGTTGTTTTCATTGGTTTCTTTTTTCCTCCTGTAGGCTGTCCATAGAGCGCCAATAGTTTCCATGGTTTTTGACTCAACATCAACACTTTTGGCAACAGGTGAAAAGTACTGTAAATATCATGTACGCCAAAGTATCGTGATTATCTCATAGTTTTGCTTACAAGAGAGACTTGTAATTAACACTTAATGACTGGTCAGGAGGGGAACGGTGAATTTTGTTTCCCTTGAATCTCAATGTTTCCTTTGACTTTGTCTTGGGAAACATTGAGATTCTCGGGAAATAAAATTCACTGTTCCCCAAGGGACCAGTCATTAAGTGATTTGTTATATAGCAAAACAAACGTGTCAAACCTGTGGAAAACAAATAATCACTTTATTGACAAATGAACTAATGACGTGCAACAGCAGTCAGCATTTCGCAGGTAACAGTGAACTGTTTCCTGTTTGCCGTCACACATGTAGTTTTCCCAATGTTGCCCACTCATGCGTTTGGTGTGAAACAGTGTAATTAACGTTAGATGTTATGTGACCATGAACGAGCCAATGAATGGGCGCACTGTAGCGGGAAAAACGCCGGCTATATAACGATGTAAGTTATGAAACTGTAATGTTGTCACACTTTTACCACACATGATTGGTGCAAAAATTGACATTGACATCGCAGCACTGACATTACTGCACTATATTGGTAGCATGGAAAGAAGCTTTGTTTTCGTATTGGGCTGAGTCACATAGCAACGGAGCCTGATAGGAGAATGTATGTGTATTTTCTTCCAACCAGCCACCAATATAAGGCTGTCTCAAAATCGCGTGTAGTTTAATATCTTAATGAGAATTAGTGGAGATGGACAGACCTTAATCTAGGCAAGGTTGTCAATGTACAGGTATCAACCTTCTATCAATGTTAAAATAAATAAAATTATTATCCCAGATTCTTACATAAACCCCAGATTATTACATAAAGG